>NC_056743.1:162880533-163020533 GCF_019279795.1 Protopterus annectens | reverse complement strand
CCTCTACTGAGACCCATTTGGAGTCCGGTATGCCGCAAGATGCTTTTTTGACTATGGAACCTGCGGATGTCTCTACCTTGGATGGGTCTGGAGCTGCTGTGCAGGCACCGGCTTCTGAGGGTGTATGTATTCAGGCCTACAGACTTCCATTTTAAACCGATGCCATCGTCTTCATCCAGGCCTAAAACTCGCACCACGCCTAGAAAACCGACGTCCAAACCGCAGGCTCAGGCCCATATGCCTAAAAGCAAATGTTTAGAATGGCTGAAGACCTTATTACCTTAATTAGGGGCAGCCAACCTTCCCCTTCTAAGAGACATAGAACTGATTTTCCTTCTGATTCTTCTGATCAGGAATCTGATATTTCTGTTCCTTCTAATTACCAAGATTTGCCCTTATCTACCTATGAGGATTCTAATGCAGAGGATTCCATTCCCTCTGCTTTCCCTCCAGAAGATTTTTCTTTTGGTGAAACCTTGCACACTCTTAAGGAGCATTTCCGCTGGGAAAGCCAGGATTACTTTGACTCCAAAAAGAGGCTTAGGGAATTCTTACTCCTTCCTCAACACAGGCCTTTAGCTATCCCTCCTGTTCTGGACATTGTAGATGATGCTTTCTTGGAATCTAGCCTTTCCCCAGGCACTTTACCTCCAGCTCCAGAAAACCTGACAGGTATTACAGAGTACCTGACTCTCACAAGTTCCTCTTCAAGAATCCTACTGCGGATCCAGAGACCATTTCCCAAGGACCAAAAGGCATTAAGGCTACTGCCGCCAAAAATCCTACCCCTTCTGATAGAGATTCTAGAGCCTTAGACAGATGGGGTAAGAAGGTATACACTTCTGCTACTTTGGCCATTAGGGCTTTAAATTGACAGTTTCATGTGTTAAAGTATCAGCAGCATATTATGGGACTACTTAAACAGAAAATTATGTTGATTCCTGACTGTGCTGAACACAAAGAATTACGGGATTTAATGCATTCTGTAGAACAAGTTGGTAAACATACTTTGCAATGTGTTTTTGATGCTTTAGAAGCATCTTGCAGGGCTGCTGTAACTGGGTCTGTAAGGCATGCTTGGCTTAAGGAGCAAAACGTGCCAGATCATGTTAAAGCTAAATTACTGGATGCTCGCTTAAACCAAGACCGCCTTTTTGGCAACAAAGCAGAAGTCCTCAAAAAGATGGAGGAAAAAGCTAAATCTATGCAGACTGTTAAAGATTTCATACAAGTACAGCCTCCCAGATTTAGTAGGCATTGGCCTTCAAAAAATTGGCCCTTTCAGTCTCTTCAAGGCCTTCTCAGTCCAAAACCAGGAACAGCAGACCACCTAGGTTACAGTCTCAGGCTGTGCACAGGCCTAAGCAGTGGTGGGCTCCCACTTCCAAAGCAGGGAATGGTAAGCCACCCCCTATGGACAAATGGCACAGTGACTTAACCTTAATCCTTCCAAGCCCTGCTCAACTGCCTGCTCCCTTAGGAGGAAAGCTCGCCCTGCATGCAAAAAACTAGGAACTCATTACCGAGGACAAAATGGGTTTTGAACATAGTTTCCCAAGGATACAGATTCCACTTCCACACACTACCAACCCCAAATGGTTGGCCAGACCTACCCCCAAATCAGTGGGCGGAGGCCCAACAGGAGGTTCTCTCTCTTCTAAGAATCAGGGCTATTCAGCCTGTCCCAGCAGAACAAAGGGGACAAGGTTTTTATTCAAGACTTTTCCTGGTACCCAGAAAAGACAGCTCCTGGCATCCTATCCTGGACCTCTCTATTCTAAACACCTTTCTAGTAATCCCAAAATTCAAAATGCTAACACTTCAACAGCTTCTTCCTGTGCTAGGCAAAGATGCCTGGCTGACAACCTTAGACTTAAAGGAAGCTTACATGCACATTCCAACAAGGGAATCTTGCAGGAAATACCTACGCTTCAGGGCAGGCTCCATGCACTGTCAGTTCTCTGCACTTCCCTTTGGCTTATCTACTGCGTCCAGGGTATCCACTAAGTGTCTAGCTCCAGCCATTGCATTTTGCAGGCAGAGAAATACTCAGATATACCCATACTTGGACGATTGTCTGATTCAGGCAGAAAGCCAGGACTTGCTATTACAACATCTGGCATTCGTAAAGAAGCTTCTAACCTCACTGGGGTACACCATAAATGAAAAGAAATCTCACCTAGTACCCTGCCAACAGATTGTATTCCTGGGAGCAAGTTTGAACACAACTTCCCAGATGGCTTTCCTCACTTCGGAGAACAAGTTTATTTGACAACCTACTTCAAACTATTGGCCACAAAACCCCAGTTATCTGCAAGGAAAATTCTGCAAGCTCTGGGGTTCATGGCCTCTTGCATTCTACTAATTCCATATGCAAGACTGCATATGAGGAAACTACAGTGGTATCTAAAAAGCCTATGGTGTCAACATTGTCAGGACCTGGAATCAATGATTCCTATCATTCCTTGTATAAAGACAGAGTTCCTTTGGTGGGCAGAGGCCTGCTACCACAACAAGGGCTCCCTTTCACTTTACCCCCTTCCGCCCAAACCCTAACAGCAGACGCATCAGACTATGCATGGGGGGCTCACTTGGCAGG
Source organism: Protopterus annectens (assembly GCF_019279795.1). Classification (NCBI taxonomy): domain Eukaryota; kingdom Metazoa; phylum Chordata; order Ceratodontiformes; family Protopteridae; genus Protopterus; species Protopterus annectens. The sequence continues at coordinate 163,017,934 of NC_056743.1, read as the reverse complement.
GCAGTGCATTCAGGGCAAATGGAACATAAGACAGATGCACCTGCATATCAATCAAAAAGAGATGTTAGCTGTACAGAATTCCCTGACAGCCTTCAAAGACCGCATTCTTCCAGGACAACTGTTGGTAAAGACAGACAACATCACAGTTATATTGTACATAAACAAGCAGAGGGGAACCCACTCGTACCCTCTCTGCAGACTAGCCATGGCTCTGTGGAACACAGCCTTGAGCTACCAAGTGCACCTACAAACTCAATTCCTGCCAGGCAAGCTAAATTTACTGGCAGATGACTTAAGCAGAAATCTCATGGACCCACACGAATGGAAACTAGAACAAAAAATATTCAACCTCTTGAGGAATAAATGGGGGATTCCAGAGCTAGACCTATTTGCCTCACCTCAGAACTACCAATTTTACAAATTGTGCACAAGGACTCCCCACAGTCAAGCTTGGAAAGTGGATGCCCTGTCCTTTACCTGGGAAAGCCTCTCGGTTTATGCCTTTCCCCCTCTGCCTCTCCTCTCGAAGATTTTGCTAAAGATCAAGCAGGACAAGCCAAGGACAATACTGATTGCACCAGACTGGCCACCGGTGCCCCCTTTTGGGCAGTATGACACTGCTGGAACCATGGCACCTGCCTCAGACCCCTTCCATGCTGTCCCAGCAGGGGGCCAGATTCTGCACGCTCAGCTACAAACCCTGAACCTTGCAGCCTGGCTAATTTCTTGAGTTCTCCAATAGCATACCTCAGTAAGCAGGTGCTAGATGTCATTCTGGAGACAAGGAGGCCTAGTACTAGAAAATCCTATACTGAAAAGTGGAAAAGATACTGTTCCTGGAGCCAGACTCAGGGGAGGGGCACAACGGTGCCCAGCTTACCCCATATTCTTCAGTACGTAACAGAAATGCTCCACAAGGGCCTATCCTTCTCGTCAATTAAAATTCATACCTCTGCCATTTCAGCACATTGTAATACTCAGCCACCCTTCTTCTCTCACCCCTTGCTAAAACAGTTCCTTAGAGGGGCCAAAAATTTAAGACACCCCCCCCCCAGGAGAGCTCCCACTCCAGCCTGGGGGCTTAACTTTGTATTGGAAAAGCTCACTCTTTCCCCCTTTGAGCCAGCTGCAACAGCAGAGTTGAAATTTCTTTCTTGGAAAACAGCCTTCCTTCTAGCCATCACTTCAGAAAGAAGAATGTCTAAATTACAGGCCCTCATGGCAGTGGTACCCTTCATTGTCTTCCATGCAGACAGGGTTTCCCTCAGGACCAATTCTTCCTTTATGTCCAAGGTGGTGTCTAGTGTGGCCCTAAATCGGTCCATTCATTTGCCTACTTTTTTCCCTAATCCACAAAACAAAGGAGAACGAATACTGCACTCTCTGGACATGCACAGACAACTTAGATTTTATTTGGACAGGACTAAGCCTCTTTGAAAATCTGAACAACTGCTAGTTGGCTTTGCTGCAGGGGCAGAGGGGAAGGCCATTTCAAAGCAAACCATTTCCAAATGGATAGCCCATTGCATTCATTTCTGCTACAAGCACCATGGAAAACCTACCCCACAAGGGGATACGATCACATTCCACCAGGGCTGCATGTACCTCTGCAGCCTTTTTCAGAGGAGTCCCTACCAGGGACATCCTAGAAGCTGCTACCTGGAGCTCTGTACATACCTTCACCAAGCATTACCACATGCCTATATTTTCTAAATCCAGAGCTGGTTTTGCCACTGGAGTCTTGCAGGGCTTAATATCTGGCCCTAATGCTATCTAACTTCCTCCTCCTTTCCTTAGCTTTGGGAATCAACCCAAATGTAATGACTGCAACAGTGAAACACGAAGAACATAGTACAGTTGTGTACACTTACCATAAATGTAGATGTTCGAGTGTATTCACTGTTGCAGTCCTGGTTACCCTCTCTCCAGCCCCCTGCATTCTCTTGGCTCTACCTTTCCTTCTTGTTTGGTATATTTAAGTTTTCTGGTGTGTTTGCTTTTTGATGGAGGTGTACCATAACATATAATTGCTTCCCATTGTGGAAGGCACCTGACATTTGGGGCAAGAAAAACTGATGTAATGGCATCGGCTGCATGTTTTATACCCCTGACGACCTGATGTCATGGAAGAAGAGACAGCATCCGATGCAGGAATCCAAAGACTCTGGTATTCAGGCTGGCTGAGGGCTACCTGCTGTCAGATAACCCAAATGTGATGACTACAACAGTGAATACACTTGAACATCTACATTTATGGTAAGTGTACACAACTGTACTTTTTACTTAAACATTTTTGACTGGCTGTAAATCATTTTGGTGACCCAGCATCTTATACTTCATAATCCTTTTTTGAAGGATTTATGATGAGCTGTTAAATGTTGTTATACATTATTCCCTACTGGCAAATCATTTAATGTTTGTTTAAGGTCTGTACAGTTCTATCTGGCCTGTGGCATATTGGTCAGGCTTTTGTTCTTCATGGAAAAGATGAGACAGAATATTTGGAATGCCACTTTCTTTACAAGTTCATTGGTTTAACTTCAGTTCTCAGGCATATGAGCTACTTGCATTTAGAAAGCTTGTTTGCTGTAAAGTAGATGTTTTCTAGTTCCAATGTACATGTCGAGTATTTTTGAAGGAAGATAGTGACTGACTACCTCTGCTTGTAAGGAGGAAGCACATCTTCAGAAAGTGCTGTGTAATTTATCTGTTAACTTTTTGTTATTGATATTTATTTTTATTATTAGGTACCCGCGGTGGTGGTGCTGCGGTAGCGTTGTCGCCTCAAAGTAAGATGCTCCGGTTCGATTCTCAGCTAGAGCGTCTTCTGTGTGGAGACATGCGTGAATGGGCGTACCTTCGTTGAAGGTTGTGCGTCAGGCCTGGCAAGCCGGTACGTAAAAATCAACTGCCAATCATTAGCAGACCGGAGTTCTGCTGTGGCGACCCCTGACCGGGAAAAGCCGAAGGACACAAACAAACATTTATTTTTATTATTAGATTCTGTGTGTAGATCTTATTTGAGTAAGCTTCTCAGGCCTTTGTCAAAGACCTGAAAAGAAGGAAAAGGGTATTAACCACCACAGAGGGTCTGTAGGAAGCACCCCCTTTTGTACATTATCTTCTTCATGTAGACTGGCCCAACACTCCAAGAGTAGATGACAGTCTTGTAAATGGCAAAGAATACCCTCTTGGTCTACTGTTCCTAGTTTTATTTCAGGTGTTTAAGTTGTCTGTACAGCATTCCTGACTACCCTGCAGTATTGTCAGTGACGGGTCAGTTTTGTGAATTTACCCCTAATTTTGTGAACCATCCACAAGGGTAGGCTGCCTCATTTTGGAGCTCTTGGGCTTTTCACCATCAAGTGCTCAATTAGACCATTTGGTCTTTGCGAGATTGCTGAAACAATCCCTCAGTTTTCTTAGTTCTTTTTACTTGCTTTTAAGTGAGTGTGCACCAGCAGACTTCTAGGTGCCAGTGACTTCTAAATCAGCACGTGCTGTGTGATCTACTTCTCATGCTGGACTTAAGTCATTGGGCTATGGAGCAGTGAATTGTTCTCATCAAAACTTTCATCTTTACTGCCTAGTCCGCTGCAGGTTCTTGATCACAAATACTTCACTGGCAGATAGGAGAGCTCACACGGGGTTCCCAGTTGTGCAGGGAAAATTAAGTTCTTGTGAGTGTGTGAGGGTGGAGTAGGTGATGCACATAAACCTTGAACTGATGACTCTGGAGATGGAGTTGACACCTGACACCTTCCTAATCTGGTTAAAACAAACTAGACTGTAAGGTGCTATGTGATCAAACAGAGCAGGAACGCCTCATAGCCCCTATAAAGAGAGGCAATACCAGTCAGCCAGTGGGTCATTGATCAAGTCATCAGTTTTATAGGCATCTAAATGTAAAGAAAATGAATGTGATAGCAAATCCTCAGTCCTCTTAAGTGTTATCCTGGAATGTAGAAAAAGAGAGGCATTGCCTTGGTTTTCTTCAGTTTCTTTGAGAAAAAAGAAGTTTGCTTTAGGTGCCTTATCACATGACTGCTAGAGGAGGTGCTTTTATGCCCTTCCAACAGTCCAACATTACATAAATTGCTCGATTCTTTCTATCACTTAAATCTCACTCCTTATGCAAAACATTATTTTGCATGTGTTGTTCCCACAGTTTCCTTTTTTTTTTCAATTTAATTTGCTCCTACCCTTTTTTAAATATTTCATATGTAGTTATTTCCACTCTCATACAATATTCAATACTTCAAATACAGTTGGTTTAGACTTTGATTTCCATTTTCTAATAATTGCTTTTTGGAGTCACTAGAATTAAGCTTAGCAAGGCCTTGGTACATCTAGGCAGTTCAGATCTTGTATCCCAGCTCAGAAAATTAATTTCCTTAGTTAAAATCCATTTACTCACCCAGTGTTTGGTCGAATTCTCTGTAGGGAATTTTTGAAGTCTGCTACCTCATTATATGCTCAAAACATATGTTCCCAGTTAACTCTTTCCTCCCCATCACACCTCCAGCATTTGCCATCTGCCTGAGGAAAAATTCTTTGCAGTCTGCTTGGGACACAAAGATATCTATGCAAACACGTCCAAGTGAAAATCCTAACTAGGCTTAGTTCCATAATTGGGAGCCATACAGATGCCCTTCCATTGTTTTCATTTGACTTGTTTATCCAGTGTCTTTTCCCAATCTTTTCTAACCTCCTCTTATCGATTCCTATAGTTATTGTGCAGTATTTTATATGTCCTACTAATTATCCCTTTTTTAACAACAGCTTCTGTTTTAGATTCAACTAAAAACTCTACCAGAGCAGGTCCTTTCACTTAGGATCCCCCATCTCTTTCCATTTGCCTGTAATCTGTTAGCAGTTATTGATAGGGAAGGCAATCTCTAGCCTGCAGTACAATGTTTTCTTGGCCTCTTCCCATTCTTACTTTTCCCTCTCTAATCATTTGCTTCCAGTACATTGGTTCCTTTTCCAGTTTTCTACAATAAATTCCAGACCCTTCTTGCCTATTCTCTGTGCCCCTAATGGAAGTCATTCCAATTGACAAAAATCTCAGTTTTCCATTTTTGTGTTGGCTTAGTTCTTGAAGTACTTTCTTCTACTTTATGAATGTAAAATTCCATATAGCTGCTGCTGTTCTCCTTAAGGATCTGCATCCAAATCCTTATTTCTTGACCCCCCCCTTTCATCATCATCCCTTTCTACTTTGAATTATAATTTTCTGCCTGTGTTATGTATATGAGCCTTAACTGTGTAGTTCTAAAATATCCATTTAAATTGGGTAATCCTAAACCACCTAGTTCTGTTGGAAGGATTAACTTATCCCACTTATTTATTTGTCTTTGTTTACCAGGAAAGTCCGACTGGGTAATATCCATTTTCAGCTGAGGCCCTGGGAGTTAAGCTCCATCTGCTTGCATTACATTATACTAAGTTCCAGTTAAACATATAATAGTTAAATTTCTATTTACATTTATACACAAACAGTAGTTACATTTATACATTCTAGGATTTTACAGAGGTGGAAGTTACTAAAGAGAAATCCCCCATGAAACTTAGTGGATTGTACAGGCAGCAGTTATGTATAAAAATTGATATGATGTTGTCCTATCAAGCCTTCATTCTTTACTGGTTGGGTTCGGAACCGATTCTCGGTTCTGACTCGGCCTAATACAAAGCTCAAGTTCTATCACTAGCTTGTGGTTAAACCCTATCCCATGATGCTCTTGGAGAGATCCCCAGATCTCGTTTGCCACTAAACAAGATCAGGTGTTTCCATTCTGGCTCTGGCTAAGTGGAAATTTTCTTTCCTTACTTTTTGAATAACTGTAGTTTAAAAACACTTATAAAGGTTTCTAGTGTTTAATACATTTGTTTGAGCTTAGGTAGTGTGTTTGCTCTGTTGGTTGTGTGCTGTTGGCCATCGTTTCTTTATCTAGGCCTTTTTCCCTTCCCTGTCCAGGCTAAAGTTTATACCTTTCTAAGCCCCTTTTAGAAGAGTGCTTACTTTTAGTTACCTTATTCAAGCTCATTTAAGTTAAAGAGTTTTGTAAATTAAAGGTCCTTGTTCCCTCCTTTTTGTCTGGTGAGCTCGTTTAACTAATTTAGAAGGCCGCCTTCTCCCTTCTGTAATTTCTCTTTATGTTAGGCAGAGTCGTTTAATTTAGAGAACTGTCTTTTTTCTCTGGTTAATTTTAGTGCTTTAAAATTAAAAAAAAAATTAGTACACATATTTTTCTCTTAGTGATTAAGCTATTATGGTTGTGGTCATTATTGATATTGTGAGCATAATGTCCAAGGATCCTAAGGAAACTAAACCCTCTGGGTTCAAGTAATGCGAGAAGTGTAACCAGTAAATGTCGTTGACTAATGGTCACACTGTTTGTGTGTGCTGCCTTGGTGCAGTCCATTTACAGGAATCGTGTGCCATCTGCCATTCATTCAGTGTCAGAGTGTTGCTTGAGAGAAAACATAAGCCGATATTGAGAGGTTTACTAAAGCACCCTTCGCAGAGGCAATTGAAGAAGGTCAGGGTATGTCTAAATCGGCAAAATCCTCATCTTCCAGATCTGAGAAGTTGGGGAAAAGATTATCTTCTGCTAGTGCTCATTCAGAGCTGACAAAAAAATTAGCGAAAACGCCATCTTCGGACCCAAAGACTGCTGGGTCCGAAAAACCTTCTTGGCTCCTCCTGTGGTTTTGGTGCCACTGGAGTTTCACTTACGGAGCCGGTCCCCAGACTTGGAGCCAGTTTCTCCAACTTTGAGGTCACCCTTGTTTCACCCTGTTAGATCTCCTACTCCCTCCTCTCAATCCTCCAGGAGCCTTTCAGATGATGTGGATCATGTGGTGTGGAGACTTTTAAGGACACTGGTTCTGGCCAAACTGTTGTTAGCTCCAACCCAGAGGGATTTGGAACTGGCCAAGACTACCCTTCCTCCATCTATTCCTCCTCTGATCCGATATGGGACTTTGGAGCCAGTGTGTCTGGAGCTGATTGTAGTGGAACCATCGGACCCGAGACCTACACGAGGATCTTTGAGCCCAACTACTGCTCTGACATCCTCAGTTCCATCTGAACTCAAGGGTTCTAGGAGCCAAGACTGTCCAGTCAAGTCTGGGGAGGAGAGTCAGATCAGACAGTTGTCTGATCCAAATTTGCCTCTCGGGGCTTCAGCGCAGGTGATCTCGGTTCCTACATTGGCCTAAGAGCCAACTCCTTTGGTTCCAGGATGCCTGCTGGTTCTTCAAAAGCCAGGAGCTTCCTTGGATGAAGGGGGCCTTTGAGGTGATGAGGAGAGTGCTGTCGCCACAGCAGCTCCACTCTCAGGTGCAGACATTCTTCTCCCAAAGGCACCATTGTCTGTCTTAGCACCACTGCATCCACACAGACGTGGAGACCCAAAGCCTCAGGATGCACCATTGGGTGAACTCCTCTCTTCCATAACCTTTCCAGAATACCCTTCTGAAGTGGTCCCTTGGAAGAGACTGTACAAGAGGAAGCATTTGGACTCCCTGGAGGAGTCCATCACATCTGATAACAGACCTCGATGAGTCAGAAGGGTCCCCACAGTTGCCCTCTGAGGAAGTCTCCTTCGCAGGTATCCTGGAGATTCTTAAGCAGAGAGGCAGCTGGAAGTCCATCAACCCTTCTGAGGAGGAGTCTGTGTACCTGAAGACTTTTGGGTCTCGCCCTTCCGCTACTTGGGTGTCTTCGTCTTTCGACAAACTGATGGACCTAGTTTGTTGAAAGGCGTGAGTCTCCAGATTCAGTGGAACCTGTTCCCTGAAGGCCAAACAAATTCATAACTTCACCCACGGATAAGACTTTTTTCTCATGAAAGGTGTTCCAGTAGATGCTGTGGTGGAGGCAAGAGCCACCAAGAAGGAACTTTGAGATGTCCTCTTCTGTCCATCCACCGAATAAGGAGTTTCGTATGATAGACAGATACGAGAAGCACAACTTTTCTTCAGCAACCTTTACACTCAAATCGCTGAATTATCTCACCCACTTTACCAGACTTCAGAGAGATCTGAAAAAGCTAGGAGATGCTCTCCAGGGTTCAGTAGCTGAAGGGGTATCAGAGAAGGTTTCCTGTCAGCTCTCCACCATAAATTTGGTGGTCAAATCCTGCATGAGGCTCATTTCTTAGCAGCCGATGGAGCGAGTAGGGCAGTGGGTTCGGGAATTTCCCTAAGGAGACATTCCTAGATGCGCTTGTATGACTTTGTGGAGCCCTTTAAATCTTCTTTTGTGAATGCCCCTTTCGACGGCTCATCCCTTTTTGGGCCAGAAGTTAAAGACTTACTAACCAGGTGTGAACAAGAACGACGGCTCATCCCTTTTTGGGCCAGAAGTTAAAGACACACTAACCAGGTGTGAACAAGAAGGAAAAACTCTCTGCCCTAGAAGTCCATTTTTCCCTACCTACCAGACCTTACCCTAGGGGTCAAAAGGAAGGAAAAATGTGGATGTCCTTCAAGGATGCATCTGCAGTCCTTACAAATGGGTTGTCCTGTCGTCAGGCAGCCCTTCGGTCGGCCGGATTCCAAAGTCTGGGTCTGGCCTCGGCTGGTGTCGCACTTCACCCGACGTCATAGCTGCAGTTCTTCGGGTATAAAGGCATCAGCCGACACCATTTTCCTCAGTCTTTCTTGCCGCGTGGCACCCGAAGCAGAAGCTGTTCGCAAGTGCCAGTCGGTCAGAACCAGAGATTACTACTACAAGTACCGAAGACTTCTAAAAAGCTAAGTACCCGTTGGGGACTCTTTCTTGCCTCAGCCGATGTCAGAAAAAGTGAATAACTGTTTAACTTGTGGGAAACAAATACCTCATAAAGATTTCCACTCTTACTGCTTACCTTGCTTAGGCCCAGACCACGACGTAGCAGCTTGTCTAGCCTGTGCTTCTTTCAACCGACGGACGCTTAGACGTCGGTCGGAATTTGCTGAAGAGTTTTTCGGCTCCGATTTTGCTTACATTATGCCGTTGGATCCTCCGACTACGCAAATTTCTAAAAAGCGCAAGGAAAAGGACCGACACTCGCGGTCCACGGTTTCGGCCGAAACCGCGGTTAAGCCTACCGCGAGTGTCTCTGTTTCGGCTGAAACCGAGTCCACGGTTCTTCCTTCGGCCGAAAGCTTGCCACTTACCGAGGCCTCATCCAGCCTGGCTGAATCTGCTACCGAAATCCCACCTGCTCTTGCAGGTTCACAGGATTTATCTGATACTATCCCTTTGGATATTTCTACTCCTGCACGTGGAGCTGCTAGGCCTCCTGCATCCATGTCGATTAAGGCCTTTGCCAGGGCTAAAGCAGCAAAAACTACAAAATCTGTGCCTGCTAAGACCCCCTCTCACAGGCCTAGTTCTAGTTCACAAATGCTTAGTCTAGCAGAGGATCTCATTTCTTTGATCCGGGGATCCCAACCACATCCAGACAGGGCCTCTCACCCACCTCCAGAGAAGAGGACTAGAGTAGAGCCCCCTGAGCCAGTTTCTTCTGATGGCTCCTCTGATGAATCAGATAATTCAAACCCTCCAGAGGGCCCCTTTTCTCCTTATGAGGACTCTGATGCAGAAGAGTCCATTCCTTCTGCCTCTCCGCCTGAGGAATTTTCTTTGGGGAAACCTTGCATGCTATGAGGGAACAATTTCAATGGCAGGGCCAGGATTTTTCAGACTCTAGGAAAAGGCTTAGAACCTTTTTGCATTTGCCACAGCATAGGCCTTTAGCCATTCCTCCAGTCCTTACTGTTGTGGATGATGCTTTTAATGATGCTTGTACTGCTCCTGATTCTCTTCCTCCGGCCCCTGCTAAGCCCGATAGGTACTACAGGGTTCCGGACACACACTATCATTTGTATAAGGCCCTTTTGCAGATCCTGAAACTATCTCCCAGGGACCCAAGGCTGTAACAGCTACTACTACTAAAAACCCTCCCTCTGAAAGGGAATCTAGGGCCTTAGAGATGGGGTAAAAAAGTTTACACTTCTGCTACTCTTTCAGCTAGGGCCTTGAACTGTCAATTCCACATGATTCAGTATCAGGAATTTATGTTAGACCAATTAACTAAAAAACTGTCCTCGGATGAACCATTAGACAAAAAATCTGTACAGGAAATGGTACATAACATTCAGCAGGTCAGTAATCACTCCTTAAAATGTGGCTATGATGCACTGGAGGCTTCCTTTAGATCAGCCATGACTGGCACAGTGATCAGAAGACATGCATGGTTAAAAGAGCAGTCCTTACCAGACCATGTTAAATCAAAGCTCCTAGATGCTCCCATGGATAAGCTCAATTTGTTTGGCTCCCCTGCGCAGCAGGTGCTGAAGAAGGTGGAAGAGAAAGCAAAATCTGTCCAGACAGTCAAGGATTTCTTGCAGGTCCAGCCTCCAAGGTTTAGCAGGAACTGGCCTTCCAAGAATTGGTCCTTTCCAGACATCTCCAGAACTCTGAGAGGCAGGAATAGGCGCTCAAGAGGCAGGGGTCAATCCAGAGGTGCCTACAGGGGACGTCAGTGGCAGGCAAACAACCAGCGAAGTACAGCCACAGATCCAGCCACCACCACTTCCACAGGACAATCGTAGTGACTTGGTTCTGGCACCTCCTACCAGGGAACAACTAGAGGCACCCTTAGGCAGGAAGCTAGCCTTATTTTCAATAAACTGGCATTACATCACAGGAGACAAATGGATTTTACAGACAATAGACCAAGGTTACAGGTTTCACTTCCATACTCTGCCAAGGAAGAGAGGAATGCCAAACCTACCTCCAAATCAGAAGACAGAAGCTCTAGAACAAATAACTCACTTACTAAGGATGAGAGCTGTAGAAAGGGTACCATCTATGGAACAAGGGCAAGGATTTTACTCCAGACTCTTCCTGGTACCAAGAAAAGAAAACCAATGGAGACCTATTCTCGACCTGTCCGCTTTAAACACATACCTCATTGTTCCAAAATTCAAAATGCTGACCCTACAGCAGCTTCTTCCCATGCTGGGCAAGGAGTCTTGGCTGGTAACTCTGGATCTCAAGGAGGCATACCTGCACGTCCCCATACGACCAAATTGCAGAAGATACCTCAGATTTCTTGCAGGATCAGAGCATTATCAATTCTCAGCATTGCCCTTTGGCTTATCTACTGCGCCCAGAGTATTCACGAAATGCCTGGCATCAGTAATTGCTCATTGCAGGCTTCAGGGAATTCAAATTTACCCTTACCTGGATGACTGCCTGTTACAAGCAGACAACAAAAACAAATTAACAAAAGATTTGGAAAGGGTCATTCATCTACTACAAGCCCTGGGATACACAGTCAATATAAAAAAGTCAAGGCTGATATCATCCCAAAGGATAACCTTCTTGGGTGCAGATCTGGACACATCAAAACAAATGGCATTCCTGACAGTAGAAAAACAGGAGCAACTCCCTTTCTACTTCATGGCATTAACAAAGCAGAACCAGCTAACAGCAAGAAAGGTCCTGCAAGCCCTGGGTTACATGGCATCCTGCATAATATTGATTACACTTGCCAGACTGCATATGAGAAAGTTACAGTGGTATCTAAGGAATTTATGGTCTCAGCACAAGCACAGCCTAGAAACCCAAATTCCAATAATTCCATGCCTGAAACAAGAATTCCAATGGTGGGCTCAGGCCTGTCAATCAAACAAGCGACTGCCCTTCCACAGCACTCAACCAAGCCAGACCATCACAACAGACGCCTCAGACCTCGGTTGGGGGGCACACATGCTGGACAAGTGCATACAAGGCTTATGGACTCAAGACCAGCTGCACCTACACATAAATCAAAAGGAAATGCTGGCAGTAAAACTGGCAATTCAGGCATTCAGACCATTTCTTCGACAGGGTCAACTGCTGATAAGGACAGACAACACCACAGTTATGTGGTACATCAACAAACAGGGAGGCACACATTCATACCCTCTATGCCGGATGGCAATGGACCTCTGGAATGTGGCACTGAGCTTCAACATTCAGCTACAAGCAATTTTTGTGCCAGGAAAAGAAAATATACTAGCAGACATCCTAAGCAGAACTACCACGGATGCCCACGAATGGATGCTGCATCCGGACATCTTCAAAACCATTACAGGGAAATGGGGACTACCAGAAATAGACTTATTTGCATCCCCACACAATCACCAACTGAAAAATTCTGCACAAGGACGTACCACCCACTTGCTTGGAAAGTGGACTCCTATCTTTCAGTTGGAAAAACCTGACAGCATATGCATTCCCACCTCTTCCCTTGATGCACAAGGTGCTATTGAAGATCAAAGAAGACCATCCAAGGATCATCCTGATAGCTCCAGACTGGCCAAGGCAACATTGGTACCCATTACTGAGGAGTATGTCTCGGGAACAAATATGGCCTCTGCCCCTAGTTCCCTTGCTGTTAACACAGAACAACTTCAAAACCCTGCATCCAAACCTGAGAACACTGCAGCTGGCTGCCTGGAACATTGCATAAGACCAAATAACCCAGATTTATCTCAAAGGGTTAAAGACATTATCTCGGAGGCTCACAGACCCTCAACAAAAAAAAATTATTCAGCAAAATGGAAAAGATATCTCATTTGGAGTACTGCAAAAGGAGAGAATGTGTCACTGGTAAACATAGCTAACATCCTGGAATACTTGGCAGAGCTCTTCCACAATGGCCTGTCCTATTCTTCCATTAAGATTCATGCATCAGCTATTTCAGCAGAATACAACTTGGATCCTCCAGTCTTCTCACATCCTCTGCTCAGGCAGTTTCTGAGAGGGATTAAAAATGTAAAGCCACCTAGGAAGCCACCATTGCCAGCATGGGACTTCAACTTTGTGCTAGAAAAGTTGACACTCCCTCCTTTCGAGCCAGCAGCAACAGCAGAATTACAGTACTTATCATGGAAAACTGCTTTCCTGCTTGCAGTCACTTCAGCAAGAAGGGTATCTGAGCTACAGGCATTAATGGCAGTACAGCCCTTCCTGATCTTCCATCAAGACAGAGTGTCCATGAGAACTAATCCTACTTTTATGCCAAAGGTGGTCTCCAGGGTATCTTTAAATCAAGCTATCCACCTACCTACATTCTTCCCCAACCCACAGAACAGTGGAGAAAGACTGTTGCATACCTTGGATGTACATAGACAATTACGTTACTACCTGGACAGGACCAAGAGCAATAGAAAAACTGACCAGCTACTGGTAGCATATGCAACAGGAATGGAAGGAAAAGCAATTTCAAAACAAACAATCTCTAAGTGGATAGGAAATTGCATTAGATTTTGTTACTCCTACCACGGGAAGAAAACTCCAGAAAACATCAGGCCTCATTCTACAAGGGCTACAGCCACTACCACAGCTTTTTTACGAGGAGTGGCTACCAAAGACATTTTAGAGGCTGCTACTTGGAGCTCCGTGCATACATTTGCCAAGCATTATAATTTACCTTTATACTCCAGATCCCGAGCAGGTTTTGCCACTGCTGTTTTGCAAGGGATCTTAACTACACCATAATCTTATTTCTCCTCCTCCCCTAGTTTGGCTATGGTATTCTACCCATTTGTAAGGACTGCAGATGCATCCTAGAAGGACATAGTACAGTTTTGTACCTACCATAAATGTAGATGTCCGATAGGCATGCATCTGCAGTCAGGATTACCCACCCTCCTTCCCCTCTGTGGTACTCCTAGGGTATTTGCCCATCTTGTAGCTAGCTGGGGGAATGTATTATGGTGTATTTGTTTGTGTATATGTACATACATGCTTATTTTTTGTTTGCTCTCTACAATTTGGAACCATTTGCATTTATCCAAATTTAGCCTTCCTAGAGGGCACCTGGCATCTGGGGCAAGAAACACTGAGGAAAATGGCGTCGGCTGATGCCTTTATACCCGAAGAACTGCAGCTATGACGTCAGGTGAAGTGCGACACCAGCCGAGGCCAGACCCAGACTTTGGAATCCGGCCGACCGAAGGGCTGCCTGACGACAGGACAACCCATTTGTAAGGACTGCAGATGCATGCCTATCGGACATCTACATTTATGGTAGGTACAAAACTGTACTTTCTGAAAATCCCAGAGAGCTTTGGAGGACACGTAGTGATTCTTCCCCTGGGGCAGAGGGGGGAGCAGTAATGGAAGATGCTGCCCACGTGGCAGAGGGTGTCCACAAAATCAGGGTGACAGGGAATCTTTCCGTGGTAAGCCCTTTCAGCGCTCCTGAAAGAAGGCCCGCCTGTCCATCTCTGGAGGCAGTTGGGGGTCACTTATTTTTGTACCTAGAAGCCTGGCTGAAAATAACAGGAGACAGATGGGTACAAAGCATTATATGCAGAGTTTACTCCATACCCTTTTCTTTCCCTGTCCCAAACATAATAAACATCCTGGATGTTCCACCCAGTCAAAGGCAACAAGCAACCCTAGAAATACAGAAGTTGGTAGAAAAAAAAGAGTCAGTCATACAAACAGTCCCCGCAAGCCAAATAGGATCCGGAACTTACTCAAGGTTCTTTTTAGTTCCAAAGAAAACAGGGAACTGGAGACCCATCCTGGATCTTAGCAGATTAAACAAGTCAGTAAGAAAGTCAAAGTTCCAGATGGTAACACTGCAGTCAATACTCTCTTTTTTGGGACAAGACAATTGGATGTGCTCTATAGACCTCCAGGATGCGTACTACCACATAAAGATGGACAGGTGATCTAGGAGTCATTTGCACTTTCTGCTGGGAGCTAGTCCCTACCAGTTTCGAGCTCTGCCCTTTGGTCTCACTACAGCCCCCAGAGTGTCCAAGTGTATGGCAGTAGTCACGGCTCACTTTGATGCCTAGGATTCCAAGTGTTTCCATACCTAGACGACTGGCTCCAATCCGCCACCACCAAGCAACTACTATCCAAAGCGAGAGACACTCATCTGGGGATCACAATAAACTATGAGTGATCTGCATTGTTGCCATCTCAGCATATTATCTTTATAGGAGCAGATCTAGACACAAGAAATATGGTGTCAAAACTCCCCTCCTAAAGGGTTCAAGTCCTACGATTCCAGGTCCTAAACCTTCTTTCCAAAGAAAAGTACAGGCAAGAACAATCCTCAAAGCACAGGGAACCATGGCAGCTGCAATTACTCTGATTCCATTGGCATGCCTACACATGAGAATACTTCAATGGCTACTATTCACTCAGTGGTCCATGCAGGAGCTACCCATGTCCTACCAAATTTTGGTAATGGGATCCTGCAAGAAGTACCTTCGGTGTTTTTTTTTTACTCCACTCATGTAACATTAGTTCACCCCTTTCTCCCCCCAACCTGTGACCATGGACACTTCCCAGATAGAGTGGGGGGGCATTATCTGGGAAGGACAGTTTAAGGCACTTGGCAAGACCATGAGGCCCATTTGCACATCAGTGTTCTAGAGATGAGAACAGTGCTTTTGGTGTTGCAAGCATTCCAGGACACTCTTTCACTAAGAACTATTGCAGCACAGACATTCAGTTGTATGGTACATAAACAAGGAGGAACCAGATCTTACCCCCTTTGTCTGGAGGCCCTGTGAGTATGGCACTGGGCAACCTCCTCCCAATGCTTCCTGATAGCAACGCACATCCCAGGGAAGTCCAGCATGATTGCAGACAAACTCAACAGAGCAATTCTGATGCCTCCCGAGTTGGCCCCTAAAACAGGAGGTGGTGGAAGAGGTTTTCCGCAAGTGGGGCCAGCCTTGCTGTGACCTTTTTGCCATGTCCATGAATACAAAATGCAACATCTACTTTGCCCTGATCCCCCCTCTGGGGGAATCAGCAAGGGATGCACTTGTTCATGATTGGCCTTCATGTCTCCTCTATGCTTTTCCTCCCTTTCCCTTGATCCCAAAGGTTCTTCAGAAAGCCAGTCACCTGGGAAGGAACTTAATACATGTCGCCCCATCCAGGCCTCATCAAATCTGGTTACCCTTCCTGTGGCCTCATCTCCAGGAGGAGCCATGGATTCTAGACTCTGTTCTGGACCTTCTGACCCATGCATCAGGGACACCCCACCTCTCCATCCAGACCCTCAAGTTGACAGCTTGGCTGCTCCGATTCCAACCATAGCCAGGCTCCCTAACCTTTCTACATTAGTAAACCATATTTTGATCTCGTCCCATAAAGCTTCGACAGGAAGGTTGTATAAAAGCAAATGGAAGAGATTCTGTTATTGGGCCCTAAATAATCACATCGATCCCTTCTCTGCCCCAATAGCTTCTATTCTTGAATTCCTGGCAAAACTGTTTAATGAAGGGGCAGCTGCAGCCACTATTCGGGTCCAGCTGGTTGTCATATCTAATTTTCATTTGGGAGAATCAGGCCCTAACGTCATGTCCCACAGATTTTGTAAAGCCTTTCTAAAAGGTACCCTTTTATTAAGACCACCAGTTAAAGTCCCTCCACTGCCATGGGACTTAAATTTTGTTTTGTCATGTTTGATCTTTCCCCCTTTCGAACCGCATCATCCTGCAACCTCAAGTATCTTACTTGGAAAACGATTGTCTTGACAGCTGTTACCTCTGCAAGAAGAGTTTCAGAACTACAAGCACTGTCCATAAAGTCCCCTACATGCTTTTCCACAAAGATAGAGTATCCCTCCGAATGAATCCATCCTTTTTACTCAAAGTATGTTCAGAATTTAATCTGAATCGGTCTATAGAATTACCTGTTTTTTCCCTAATTATGGTAACAAAGCAGAATATATGCTGCACCAACTGGATGTTCATAGACAATTACGTTTCTACTTGCATAGAACAAGGGGTTTCAGAAAGTCAGACCAATTATTTGTATCCTTTTCAGACTCAAAAGGGTGGATCATGTGCCAAAAGTCACATTTTCAAAGTGGCTATCCATTTGTATCTCCTTTATTTACCAATCAAAAAACAAAGAACTTTCTCATAAAGTGAAAGGTCATTCTACAAGAACCACTGCAACCTTTTCTGCCTTTATAGCGAGATTACCTATTGACACCATTTGTGCTGCTGCAACATGGGCAAGGCCTCATATCTTTATCAATCATTACAAAGTGGATTTGGCCTCCAACAACAGGGCCTCTTTTGGGTCCACTGTTCTGAAGAATATTCTCCTTTAAGGCATCCAAGAAAGATGGTGCTAGGGACGCTGTCCTAACCAGTAAAGAATGAAGGCGAGATAGGACAACGTCACATAAAGGCGTTATGTACTCATCATAACATTCCATGTGTGTTGTCCTTCTCACCTTCATTCTTACATCCCACCCTCCTGCCCCCAGCCTTTTGCTCCTGGAGGACCAAGCTGGTAAAAAAAATTGACTAGTAATGTCCTTGAACGTCTTCATTGATCTATCACTTATTCAGTGACCTTTAAGTAGCTTTATCTGCAAACAAGGTCTGGGGAACTCTCCAAGAGCGTCATGGGATAGGGTTTAGCCATGAGCTAGTGGAAGAACTCGAGCTTTGTATTAGGCCAAGTTGGAACCAAGGATTGGTTTCCAACCCAACCAATAAAGAATGAAAGCGAGATGGACAACACACATGGAATGTTATGGTGAGTACATAACAACTTTTTTTGTCATTTCGGTGAGAGGTTGAGAGTATTCTGTTTAAGGAGAATATTTGGAGAGCATCATATGGTGAATACAAAGTCTTAAACTTGTGATGAGCATGTGCAGGACTAAGACTGGTTAAGATGTTGTGTATGCAGTGATTTAAAGTATTGAGTTTGGTGGAGAGTTTTGTTTGTGTGGGGATACTATTCCAGAGTTTAGCAATGTATTGGTAGTCGAACGAGTCTCCTGCAACATTATTTGACTTAAGTGTAAGTAATAAGGGTAAGTAATAAGAATTTGTTTCTAGAACAGAAGTCCCTTGCTGGACAGTAGGGCAGTAAGAAGTTTACTTGACTTTTGCCCTGTTCCCCTCCCTGATAAATTCCTTCAACTTTTTATTGTCCACAACTTCTCCTGTTGTTAAAATATGCCTGACCTGTATATAAAACTAAAGGCATTGAAAACATTTCACTGCTTTTATCTTGCTATCCATATCCTTAAACAAGAGCTTCCAGATGTTCTTCATACCACATTGCTGCAGTCCTAACACTTGGGTAGTCCGCTGTCCCAGTCGGCCCGAATACCAAAGTATATGGCTGACGTCGGTCAAGGCGCATTAGTCTGACGTCAGGACGTCAGGGTACAAATGCGCATGACCGACGTCATATCCTCAGTCTTTTTTGCCGCATGGTCCGATGCAGAAGCAGTTTTGCGAGTGCAGGTTGGCGTTCTGAAATTTTCTGAAGTCGGAGTTTCAGACCGAATCAAAGTTGGCTAAGTACCCCGTTGGGGAATATTTTGGTTTTTTCTTGCCTCATTATTTAACCGGATGTCAGAAAAAGTGAATAACTGTATTTCTTGTGGGAAACGGATACCTCATAGGGATTACCATACCTTGTGTATACCTTGTTTAGGGCCTGAGCACGATGTTGTTGGATGTCGCTCTTGTGCTAGATTTAACAAACGCACTATAAAGAGAAGGTTAGACTGTGCCAGGTTAGTTTTTGGGAAGCGTTGTAATTATAAAATGCCGTCGGATGCTAAAGCGCAAGGACAAAGCAGTAAAGCCTAGGTTGGAAGAACCGTCAGTCCCGGACGGCGGTTCTTTAGAAGGCTCAGTGGAGCCGGAGGTTCTGCCAGAAGTTTCTTTGGAGTCTCAGGGAGAGACTTTACTGTTACAAGATGTGTCTTCTCAGGAGGTAGGCCAGGCTGAAGGGGCTTCTCAGGTGGCTGTTCTCCCTCTCTTCCTAAGGTGGTTAGGCCCTCCCTTCTGTTTCCCAGGCTTCTTTGAGAGGCAGGCCAGGTTTATCTTCAGTGGGGTCTCTCCTACTTCTTCAGGATCTTTGCCTAAGAAACATATGCTTAAAATGGCAGAAGATTTGATTACTATGATTAGAGGTTCTATGCCTCCTGATAAGACGCCTAGGGTGGAACCTGAGCTTGAGAGTTTTGAGCAGTGTTCGGAGGCTTCTGAGTCTTCCGCTGAAGACTTGCAGGAGTATCCTCCTTATTCTGATTCTGATGTGGATGATTCTACTCCTTGCTTCTCCTCCTGAGGATTTCTCTTTTCAGAGACTCTTCATTCCATGAGGGAGCATTTTAAATGGGAAGGCCAAGATTTCTCTGATTCCAGGAAGAGGCTTAGGGAATTTTTTTTTTACCCCAGCATAGGCCTTTAGCTATACCTCCTGTTCTGGATGTGGTGGAAGATGTTTTTGCAGAGGCTTCCCTGAACCCTGATTCTTTGCCTCCTGCCCCAGTTAAACCAGATAGATATTGTAGGGTGCCTGAAGCTCATAAGTATCTTTTTAAGAGTCCTAGGGCAGACCCAGAAGCTGTTTCTCAGGGGCCTAAAGGTGTTAAGGCTTCTGTTGTTAAAAATCCTGTTCCTCCTGATAAAGAGGCAAGGGCTTTGGATAGATGGGGAAAGAAGGTGTATACTTCTTCCACTTTAGTCATGAGAGCTTTGAATTGCCAGTTCCACATGTTAAAATATCAAAATTATCTCCTTTCACAATTGAAGTCTAAGGTGGATGCTCTGGCGGAAGGTATTGAGTGTAAAGAGTTGCAGGATTTAGTTCATGTGTCTGAACAGGTGGGTAAGCATTCCTTGCAATGTGGTTTTGATGCTGTGCAGGCCTCTTCGAGGGTGGCTGCCACTGGTTCTGTTCTTCGTAGGCACGCCTGGCTAAGGGATCAGAATTTAGCTGAGCATGTTAAGACAAGGATTTTGGATGCTCCGTTACAGTCTGACGTGTTGTTTGGTTCGCCTGTGGAAGCTGTTTTAAAGAAAATGGAGGACAAGGCTAAGTCTATGCAGACTGTTAAAGATTTTTTGCAGGTTCAGCCTCCGAAGTTTAGTAGAAATTGGCCTACTAAGGGATGGACATATCCTGCTTATGATTCCCAGTCTAGGGGTAGGTCTAGACGTGGTAGGGGCAGAGCTCAAGGTTCTTTTAGGCCTAGAACAGGGAGTTCACCTGCTCAGTCTTCTGGTGAGGGCAGGGGTCAGTCCTTTCGTAAACAGACCCAATGACCTGCCTTTTCAGCTGCCAGTGCTTTCTCGTCTGACAGCACCTTTGGGAGGAAGGCTGGCACTTTTCAAAGAAAATTGGAGTTTAATTACCCAAGACAGATGGGTATTGGATATCATTCACCACGGTTACAGGTTTTATTTCCATACCTTGCCTCCTTTCAAAGGCATGCCAGACATTCCTCCTCTACAAAGAAAAGAGGCTCACAAGCAAATTAATCTGTTACTCCAAATAGGGGCCATTCAGCCGGTTCCTGTGCCAGAAAGGGGCCTAGGATTTTATTCTCGCCTGTTCCTAGTACCAAAGAAGGGGAACACGTGGAGACCAATTTTGGATTTATCTATCCTCAACACTTATCTGGACATTCCCAAGTTCAAAATGTTGACGTTACAACAGCTTTTACCTCTGCTGGGCAAGGATCACTGGATGGTAACTTTAGATCTCAAGGAGGCTTACCTTCATGTACCTATCAGACTAAGTTGCAGGAAGTATCTGCGTTTGAGCTGGGAATTCCCATTATCAGTCCTCTGCATTCCCCTTTGGCTTATCTACTGCCCAGAGTATTCACAAAGGTTCTGGCTCCAGTGATAGCTTACTTCAGGCTAAAAGGAATACAAATCTATCCTTACTTGGACGACTGCCTGATTCTGGCTCAAGAAAAGGAAGACCTTTACAGCATTTGGAATATGTGATAGCAGTGCTAAGATGGTTGGGATATTCTGTCAAGCAAATAAAGTCCAGTGTACTACCCTCTCAAGACATGTGCTTTCTGGGTGTGAGACTGAATACAGCAACCCAGATGGCCTTTTTAACCCCGGACAAACAAAAGAATCTTTCCCTTTACTTCCATCAACTATCTCTTCAGTCCGGGCTGACTGCAAGGACAGTCCTTCAAGCCTTAGGGTTCATGGCATCTTGTATTCTGGTGCTTCCCAATGCCAAACTGCATATGAGGAAGCTGCAATGGTATCTCAAAATGTATGGACACAGCACTGCCAGGATTTGGACACTGTCATTCAAATAATACCTTGCATTCAAAAGGAATTTTGTGGTGGGCTCAGGAATGTCACCTAAACAAGGGACTCTCTGTGACCCGGCCAGAGGCGAGTCAGATTCTAACGACAGATGCCTCAGACATAGCTTGGGGAGCTCATCTGAATGGAAAGTGGATACAAGACAAGTGGCCTGCCAGACTACAGCATCTACATATCAACATGAAGGAGATGTTAGCAGTCCAGTTTGCATTAATGGCTTTCAAGGAGTTACTTCTTCCAGGGCAGGTGTTGATTCTAACAGACAACACAACTGTCATGTGGTACATCAACAAACAAGGGGAACACATTCTTACCCTCCATGCAGGCAAGCAATGATTTTATGGGAGACTGCTCAGCTTGCAACTAACTCTTCAGGCAAGGTTTCTGCCGGAGCACAGAACTCCTTAGCAGATGTGTTAAGCAGACAAATCATGGATCCCCACGTGGAAACTGGATCTTCATGTATTTCGAAATTGACAGTGTCATGGGGAACTCCAGACATAGATCTGTTCGCTTCTCCACTAAACCACCAGCTGCCAAAGTTTTGCACAAAAGGTTTCATCACACAGCTTGGAAAGTGGATGCTCTTTCTTTCAGTTGGACAAATCTTCATGTGTATGCCTTTCCACCTCTGCCTCTTCTCCCAAAGGTACTCCTAAAGGTCAGACAAGACAAGCCAAGGATGATTTTAATAGCTCCAGATTGGCCTCGGCAACACTGGTACCCATTACTGAGGAGTCTGGTAAGGAAGCCTCCATGGCCTTTACCTTTGATTCCACACCTATTGTCTCAGAGGGACGGTCATCTACTCAATGTCAAGCTTCACTCTCTTCATCTAACAGCCTGGCATATTCTGTTTTGAAACACAGCAGGTCTCAACTTCCTCAACAAGTTTTGAATGTGATTATGGAAGCCAGAAGACCTAGTACAAGGAAAGTGTAAAAATGGAAGAGATTTTTATTTTGGAGTGCAGCAAAGAATTTGGAGGTTTCTGAGCCTAATTTGAGTGTGGCTCTTCAATATCTGACTGAGTTATTGGACAAAGGTTTGTCTTTCTCTTCCATTAAGATTCATGCTGCAGCAATTTCAGCTCACTATGATTGTGACCCACCATTGTTTTCTCATCCTTTGTTCAAGCAATTTCTTAGAGGGGCAAAGAATATAAGACCCCCATGTAGAGCTCCTACTCCTGCTTGGGATCTCAATTTTGTGTTGGAGAAACTTACTCTACAACCTTTTGAGCCTGCGGCCACTGCTGAGTTGAAATATTTGTCATGGAAGACTGCTTTTTTGTTGGCCATTACTTCTGCAAGAAGGGTTTCTGAATTGCAGGCCCTTATGGCGGTTGAGCCTTTTTTGATTTTCCATAAGGATAGGGTATCATTACGTACTAATCCTTCCTTTATGCCTAAGGTGGTTTCTAGTGTGGCTTTGAACCAAACTATTCATTTGCCTACTTTTTATGCAGATCCCCAAAATAAGGGGAAAAGATTTTGCACACTTTAGATGTACACAGGCAGTTGCGTTATTATTTAAGCAGGACTAAGGATTTTAGGCAGTCACAGCAGTTGTTTGTTTCTTTTGCTTTGAGTTCTCAGGGCAAGCCTGTGTCAAAACAAACTATTTCTAAGTGGATTGGGTTTTGCATTGCATTTTGTTATTCCCATCATGGCAAGGAGATTCCAGCTGGGATTAGGCCTCATTCCACTAGGGCTACTGCCACTTCAACAGCATTTCTAAGGGGTGGCAACTAAGGATATTTTGGAGGCAGCTACTTGGAGTTCAGTGCATACTTTCTCTAAGCATTACCACCTTCCTCTCTACTCTAAATCTAGGGCTGGTTTTGCCACGGCTATTTTGCAGGGCATGTTGACAGCTCCTGCTTCTTTATGATTTGCCAGCCTCCCTTACCTCTGCTTTGGGATTCTACCCAAGTGTTAGGACTGCAGCAATGTGGTATGAAGAACATAGTACAGTTTTGTACCTACCATAAATGTAGATGTTCGAAGATCCACATTGCTGCAGTCCACTCCCTCCTTCCCCTCTGTGTTTAGGGGTGGTTGTGTGGGTGGGGTTATACTCTTGTAAATTTGTATATATTGTATATATATATTTGGTGCAGGAGTGTTTGGTGTTTTTTGGTTTAGGCCTTATCTTTTTAGGGTCTTCTGACATCTGGGGCAAGAAAAGACTGAGGATATGACGTCGGTCATGCGCATTTGTACCCTGACGTCCTGACGTCAGACTAATGCGCCTTGACCGACGTCAGCCATATACTTTGGTATTCGGGCCGACTGGGACAGCGGACTACCCAAGTGTTAGGACTGCAGCAATGTGGATCTTCGAACATCTACATTTATGGTAGGTACAAAACTGTACTTTTCTCAGGTTTTTGTATTATGTTTATTTAATCTCTTTCCTCATATCCTTAGCTGCCGTAATGGGTCTATATCATATAGTCGAAGTGCCGTAACTCCAAACACCTAATGGTCGAACCATTAAGTTCGAAGTTATAGAACTTCGACTATTGATAAAAAAAATAAAAGTTCAACGGACAAAAAAATAAATTGTTATATGCAGGGGGGCAAGCTCCCCTGCACGCCCCGCTACTTAAATATACCAACTCTGAGATTGCACCACATTGAAGTGAATGGAAACCTCCGCTTATGGAGATTGCCATTCACACGCTCAAACTTTTACAAATTCGAACATATGGTCTCAACCATATGTGGTTTGAACTTGTAAAAGTTCGACTACGTGATAGGAACCCGGCGTAACTAATTGCTTTTTAATCCACACCCTCTAAGTACTTTTTTTATCATGTCCCCATAAATATGGCTATTGATGGAATAATTGTTGTGTGGGTACATAGTTTACAAGCTATTGCCTTTGTTTTATCATCATTAATTTTATTTCTCAAAAAGACTTGAAACTCTCAAGATGCTCCATAACACTGAAATGTGCTTTTCTGGTTCCTATCAAGTATAAAATATCTGGAGATAAAGCAAACTTTTCTCAATTACCATACCAATTATATCCTTGAATTTCTGAGTCCCTTTTTTTCCTCTGCCAGTGGCTCTAGATATAAAGCAAATAAAGGGTTAAGAGGACACCCCTGCCTGGTTTCTCTGTCCAGACACAACTTGTCAGAGTGGAACCCTCCCACATTAATTGTTGCCTCCCATCCTTCGTATATCCTCCTGATTAACCCTTATTTTTGTATGAGGGAGTGCAAATACTTCTATTTTCCTGCTCATAAAATACCAGCTTACTCTTTAGAATGATTTCTCTGCATCAAGACCCACCAACAGTGGATTTTCTTATATTCTGCTTCCCTCTGGATCATTGTCATTATGTTAATGTTGTCAAAGGTTTGCCCCCCTCCACAAAATGCCATTGATCCATACCTATCAATTTTGGCAACACCTTTGTCATTCTTTTCATTAGTGTAGACATAAACACTTTATAATCATAGTTTAAAATTGAAATAGACTTATATGAAGCTGGATCTGATTGTTTTTTACCATCTTTAGTTATTACAGCCACCACAGCTTTTTTCCAGGATGTTGATGCTTCCCTTCCTTCTAAAGTGCTGTTAAATAAAACTTCCATCTCGTTATCATTTTCTCCCCTCTTATCTTCCAAACTTCCACAGTAATATCATCTATTCTGGGAGACTTTCCTGCAGATTAATTTTGTCACTATTTTTGTCTCATCTCCTCCCATATTAATTGTTAATCGTTGAGCTTTATCTACTTCTAACCTTGCATGCTTTAGTCATCCATACATATTTCCATTTCTGTTCTTTCTTGATTTCCACATTTCTCTGCTTTATACACATTTTCATTACATTTCTAAGGTATCTCTACTTCTACAGGATCTGTGGTTATTTTTCTTGTTATAGGCTCCCAAAGTTTGCCCACAGCTCTTTTTGCTTTCTGTTGCAAAATTGTTATACTAAAATATTTTGTGCTCTAAAGGTAATATAAAAAAAAAACAGTTTTAATAGCAGTCTTTCTAAACTCATGCATATTATCCGGATGCTCCCTTGTTTTCTTTTTAACGGTCTGCAGGTGCACCTCTTCCTGCTGTGTGAGATTTCCCTTGTTCTGCAATACTTTAACCTTTATCATCCCCTCTAAATAATTCCTGTTACTTCTTAACCATCTATTTCTTTTATTTCTACCCTATTTTAAACTCCACTTTCATTTTATATTTATTTATTCAGTTTGATTACCGGGGAGGTCCACTGGGCTAGGGGGCCCATTTTCAGTGGAGGCCCGGGGAGAAAAGCTCCACAGAACAAAATTTATTTAGATACATATTTTTCAAAGATAGTAAAAAATACATAAAGTATGGTTCATTCTCCAAGAAATAAGCAATCAATACAATTACAATGCAGTTCAAGAGATAAATGAGAATACAGTATAATAGCTAGAAGTAATATTTAGTTATGAGTACAAATTAGTAATTGAGAGTGAGGTTAGGAAGGTGAGAGGTTAGCCAGGAGTGAAGGGGGAGGACAGTTTGAGAGGTAAGGGTGGAAGAGTGCAGTTGCATTTCCTGTTTAGGTAGAGGTAGGAATGAAGTTGAGATTTGAAGTTATTGTGGTTGGAGCAGGTCCTTAGAAAGGAGGGCAGAGCATTCCATTTTTTTGCTAGTGTAAAGGATAAGAGAAGCTGGCCAGCTGGGCGCTTATGTTTATGAATGGTGATCAGGTTTTGGTGAGGAGATCTAAGAGGTCTGAGGGAGGAATATGGTTGCAGTATGTTGGATAGTGCGGGGCAGTTTGATGGTTGGAATAATAATTTGTGGACTGTGGTTAATTGGTGAAAGTCTAGTAGGTTGGGTAGTTCAAGCCAGTTTAAGGAGTGAAGGGAATTGCAATGGTGAGAGGAGGATTTGGCACTGGTGGCAAATCTGGAAATTTTATTGTAGCATATTTCCAGTTTGGAGGTAAGTGTGGAAGATAAGTTAGTGAGCAGGGGAGAGCCATACATGAGAGAGGGAAGGAGATAGGTAGTGGCGAGAGTTAGTCTGGAGGAAGGAGAGAGGAAGTGGTTGTTTCTGTAAAGTAGGCCAAGTTTTATGTGAGTTTTTTTTATGTTTAGCAGGATATGGGAGTTAAATTTTAGCTTTTTGTCAATAGTGACACAGAGAAGTTTGGCAGAGGGTATGATCTCTGTTGGGGAGTTGTTAAGGCTGGTAATATGAAGAGAGTTTACATGAAGAGGGGATGATTTAGAGGGGGAGAATAGAAGGATCTTGGTTTTATTGGCATTAAGAGAGAGGTTATTTAGGAGCATCCAGTTTTCAGTGGTAGAGAAGGCATTTTGAGTCAGAGATTGGAGCTCTGCTAGGTTAGTGGTGCAGCAAATCAAAGTGGAATTGTCGGCGTATTGTACAATTTTGGAGTTAGGAATGACTTTATGGAAGTCATTAATAAAGATATTGAATAGCAAAGGGCCTAGTATGGAACTTTTTATACTTTTTATATAATTATATATATATAATTTTATACCACTCACTAGCTGTAACTTTTGAAGAAATTGCCATCCTCCTAATAAGTACCCGCGGTGGTGGTGCTGCGGTAGCATTGTCGCCTCACAGTAAGACGCTGTCCGGTTCATTTCTCAGCTAGAGCGTCTTCTGTGTGGAGACGTGCATATGGGCGTACCTTCGTTGAAGGTTGTGCTTGACGCCTGGCAAGCCGGTACGTAAAAATCAACTACCAATCATTAGCGGACCGGAGTTCCGCTGTGGCGACCCCTAACCGGGAAAAGCCGAAAGACACCAACAAACAAACCATCCTCCTAATAAGTCTTGAATAATTCCACTACCTGTTCCTGAAATTCCTCTTTTTTTATCAGGTTGGTTAGAAATCACCAGTGTCTCATTTTTACTTCATTATCCATTTTTATCTTAGCAGTTATTGGCACATGATCTGAAATGGTTATTGGGTGTGTTAAAGCTTTCAATTAAATGCACAGGTTCCTGTGAAATATAATTTATTTTTAGCTTAGCTGAGTTGTTGTACCTTGGGAAATAATATGTAAATTCCCTGAGAGTTCCTACTACTAAATTAATGTCTTCCATACTAAATATTTTCTTAAATTTCTTTAGAAATCTTCATTGTTTTGTTATAGTTTCCATTTTAGGTCCCCCAGATACATCCTCAGATTCCACTCTCCACCTATAAGTAATATTCCCTGCTGAAAACTGATTATTTCTCCCCAAATTTTCTTAAGCTCCATAGTAACAGTTTAGGTGGAATATAAGTAAACGCTAGTGTAATCCTCCTCCATTGCCAGTAGCCCCATTACTACCACAAGTCTAGCATTATAATTTTTTTTCTATAACTATTGGAGCTCCTGTAGCAATTAGTATAAATACCCCCCCCCCCCCCGTTTTCTTTGTCCCTGATGCTCTGCTGAATATCCCTCCTAAAATCCTTTTTTTTTATCAAATTCACATGCTCACTTCTTTCCAAATGTGTCCCCTGTAGCATTGCTGTTTGCACTCTGCATTTCATAGTATAATTTGATACTCCTTAGTTTTTTCTATACCTGCAAGGCCGTTCATGTTCTGAAGTAATATGGATAGAGTAGCCATTATAATAAGTTATTATTCCCAGTTATTTTATGCGACAGCTTTTTAAAATGTTTATTTCCATCTTTTTGCACCCACTAATGTTTGGCTGGTTGATATTTTATACAGTTGTTCCTTGTCATCTCTATTTGAACCTATGCCACATTTTACAAGACACAACCCTAGAACACCCCCAGAACCTATTAACTTAAAACAGACATGCAACACTGTGTATATCTTCAAATAGCAAAGTTTAGCCGTCCTGATAGGAACACTTTTCCCAAACTTTACTGCTACACACAGGTGTTACCTAACCTAAATTTAAGGTTATCCATGCTAAGATGCATGTTACAGTCTGTGCTTCTACTTATATTAATGGCTGTCTATTCTTGTCTTACCTTTATATCCCTCATAGGTGTGAAAAACAGCTTATATATTTTCACAAAACATTAACTTTTAGCCTTAAAAATGAAAAACGAAAATAGAAGACCTAAATAAATAATGAGATATCCCAACTCATAAAACAAATTTGGCTCTGGAAAGATTAAAATTAAACTCTTAAGCTTTAACATCGAAACATATGCGTAATCTAGCAGTAAGAACTAAGATTCAATCCAATTCGAATAATATGGGTCTATATCACATCGTCAAGTGCAAAACATCGAATGCCTCTTCATCGATCCCTATTCATCGAACTCTGACTCTATAGAGCGATCGTTTCTGCAAAGTTTTTCCCACGGTCTTAAAAAAATGCTGTGGCTTTTATTGCTTGCTCCTGTAGTCAGTTTGTCTCCATAAAGACATAAGTGCAAAATGTACTGCTGGCCTCAGATGCAGAGTTCTCAGCTAATGTTGAACATTTACTTGATAAAGGAAAATTTTTTGTTACATTCAGCATTCTCTTTTTTACCTGCTTACACAAAAAATGTAATTAGATTAAGCCTAGGGTCTTAATAGAGACATTCACCTATGCAAAAGTAAGAGAAAAGCATAACTCTACATATCATCTGTGTACATCTACACCCCATCCCCCACCTTAACAACCAAAGATTGCAGATATTAACTTAAACATGCTTTTGTCCAGCATTTCTTCTCTTTTTATATTGTAATGCCTATGTTTCTTAAAACTGAAAAAAGAAAGCAGCAGGTGCTTGTTTAATATCTTTATCACATGCAACGACTGAAAATGCTTTACTTTATAATGTGCAGTTTATATCATGAAATAGTTTATACAAGTACTGTTAAGAACAAACATTGTTTTGCTTAGTTTTACTTGCATAAATTGCCATCTTCAGTCTTACCTGATTGATTTTTTTTTGTATACCAGGGCTAGCTTTCTCCATTTGCCCTGGCTGTGCTCTGGCTCACTGCACCCCCCCCTACCCTACTTCCATTCCCACCTACCCCATCCTCCTCAGGTTTATACTTCTCCAGACCACTCCCACTATCTCATTTTCCAATCAGCTACACTATAACCACACCCACAACCCTGAAGCATTTCACTTTAAAGGCTCCCTGCTCTAACCAATATCCCATGGCTCTTAAGTTACAGGGTAGAAGTTAAGTAATTATCCTATCAATTTTACTCTGTAAAATGTCCAACATCATACAACTAACAATCTTTACCTCCTGTGTCACTATTTCTTTCCTTGTACTGACCTAAGCCACCTCCCTTCACTATATAAAATGTACATTTCCTCCAAAAACTCCTAGCCTAGTTATTACAACAGAACCCAGTGTAACGAATTTCTCAAACATTTCCTCAACAATATTTAATTGTTATAACGTATTGTCTCATAAGCTCAAACTTCTCCCCATTAGTAGCAAACTCAAATTAACTTTTACAATACTTTATCCAAGTTTGTTATTAAGTCCTTTTACTTAGCACACATAATTCCCCTCCAGTTATTACCCAAAAGTGGTGGTATTCATCCAAACCCCAGCCCTTCCCTCTCTTCTAAAACAAACCAGTCCCCCTCTCCTTCCTTATACACAGCCACAAACACTTGAAACATTGCTATAATAATCAACACAGGGAGTATCTGTAATATAATTATTGAATTTCATGGTTGGCTGTCTCAATACACCCTTGATGTAGTAGCTGTTACAGAAACATGGCTAAAGCCTCTTGTATTAGACAATGAAATAGTACCAAATGGCTATAATATCCTTCAAAAAGATAGACTCTCAAGAAAAGTTAGTGATGTAACTATAATCTATCATAACTATATAACCGTGACGTACTTTCCCAAAGCTGTCCCGACTTTCAGCAATATGGAATTTCTATTGGCATCACTACAAATTTTACAGTAATAAAACTTTATTAA
This sequence comes from Protopterus annectens, assembly GCF_019279795.1. Lineage (NCBI taxonomy): Eukaryota > Metazoa > Chordata > Ceratodontiformes > Protopteridae > Protopterus > Protopterus annectens. The sequence goes on along the minus strand of NC_056743.1, from coordinate 162,987,872 downwards.
TAGCAGTAATATACATTCCTCATGGGCGTAACATAATTACTCTTGAAAATTTCCTAGCATGGACTACTCAAAATGTATCTAACAAAACCATTATTCTAGGAGATACTAAAATTAACTGGCAAAACCTGACCTTAGACTCCCCTGCTAACTGTATTAACCTGTACAGGTTTACACAACTGGTCACAATCCCCACACGAATACTAAAAAATCAATCTGTAATCCACCCTAGACTGGATCCTTGTCTCAGATCCACAAAAATACTCAAACACTAGTACCCTCCCTAATATTCTCCATGACCATCTGCCTGCCTGCCCTTACACATAGAACCCATACTCTGATCACAAAATCCCATTCATATAGAGCATCCAGGAACCTAACTAATTTTAATCAAACAGCCTTTAACAGTGCGCTGAATGCTCATAATTGGTCCCCACTAAAATCCTTACCACTAGAAAAAGCAGTGCACTATTTTAGTGAGATCTTCTTCAGTACCCTAAACACTTTAGCCCCACTGCAATAAAAAAGAACAAAACTCAATTACGCTCCCTGGCTTACCAAACCAACTAAACAAATACTTCATTCCAGAGACCAAGACTGGAAATAATGACGTAAAAACAAAACTCAAGTAAATGAAATTAACTTCAAACAACTTCGTAATAAATCAAAAAATATTAGTTAAAAATGATAAAAGAAACTACTTCTCACAACAGTTATCTAGTTCAAGAAATAACCATAAAAAATTCTGAAAGTCAGTCTCTTCACTCTTTAATCCTGGGACACCACAAAACCTATCACCCTTTCCTGACAAAAACCCACAACAAATAGCCCATATTTTTAACTCCCATTTCATAGAAAGCATTGCTAATCTAGACAACAAACGCTCACCCATGACCGATGAACCCCCCCCCAACAATAAGATAACCACCATAAACTCAACTCATAAGGATATCAGCATACACCCCTCAGTCTGTAATGAAATAGATATCATCACCCCAACAATTCCAACTTTCTCGCTAAAACCTGTGCCCACCTCTCTAGTAATAAAGTTACTAAACAAACTAAAACCTTGCTCCTTTTCTGCTGACAGCCTCCCATCCGAATATCTGAAACTTTGTGCCATAGCAATAGCTTACCCTGTCAGTATACTTATTAATAGATCTATCTCAGAGCCTTTAACCCTCAAATTTGGAAAAAATTCCATTATAACCTCACTGCACAAAGGTGGAACCACAAACGACTTAACTGTCCTCCCATTTCCATTCTCTCTCCATTATCTAAAATATTACAAAAATATATACAAAGTCAGCTACTAAAACACCTCTGTGATAATAATCTCCTTGCCCCTACCCAACATAGTGTTTGACCTGTACACAGTACTATAACAGCCCTATTGTCATTTACTGGTGTTATGAACAAGACTTTGGTCTACTAGCAGCTGTACTTTTACTTGGCTTGTCCAAAGCATTTGTTACAGTATTACATACTAAACTAATTCAGCAACTTGCAAAATTAGGATGCTCCTAACATACCCATGCATGGTTCTCCAACTATCTGAATAACAGACAACAATCAGTTAAATGGCAAAATAAATAATTTGGATACATAGTCAGTAAAACAGGTCTCCCACAGGGGTCTATTCTGAGAACCTTGCTATTCAATGTGTTTAAAAATTATCTTCATTCTGTCTCTGTTCAAAGTTCAATCATACAATACACTGATGATTCTACTATTATGTCATCCTCCAATAACTTCTCCGACCTCCAAAAAATAACATAAAAGGGCCCTACAAACATAGAAACTTGGCTAAATGAAGGACAACTTCTTAATCCCCCAAAATCTAAACTACTATTGTTTTTCATCTAAGCCCACCTACACATGACTTTACAATTTACTCCCATAGCAGGACTAAAATTAAAGAAGTGAAGTCAACAAAATTGTTAGGCATTGCTATCGATGATAAACTATCCTTTGAGCAGCAGTTTCTAAACACAGTAAAAAAAAATGCACATTAAACTAGACAAACTTTATACATAAAAATAATATAGGGATAAAACCACAAAAATAAAGCTGCCAAATAACCCTTCTACTCCCATCCCTTCTGTACGGTTCCCCCATTTTTACTAACTTAAATTCATCCCTAAGCAACAAACTACAGTCTTGTTACTGGGAAATAGCAAAATTCGCCACTGGACTAGCTTACCAAACTCGCCACTCTCAAGCCATTAAGAAACTGAAATGGCTTAAATTCCCCCATTTCCTTCATTACACTCAACTAATACTAGCCCATAAACTAATATATGGCACAAATAATTGCCCTTCTCTCCATTCTATCCTACAGTTCTACATCCCCACAAGAAACCTTTGATCCACTAACAAACAACTCCTAAAAGTTTCCAAACCCAATAAAAGGGCTGGACAAAGCCTATACTCATACTCCATATCTAAACTATGGAATACCCTACCCCCCTCTATCACACAGTTGAATTACTTAAAAAGCTTTAAACTCACTTTAAAAAAAATATTTCCTTAACAAACCAATATGTCCTTGCTTAGAAAACTACCTTAAGCTTGTCTAACATATCAGAGTAGTATTTCTCCCATCAATATTAAAAAAAATTCCCTGTGAATATGATCTTATTCTATATTGTGCTGACATGCATCATAATTTTTGTCTAAGGAGGTACAAGTACAAACCCTGTCTAGACTATGTAAATCTTTACACTAATCTGTAGAAAATCATACAAGCCTTAAAATTTTACAGTAACTTTACAACTGATGTGTTTTTAGCCTTTGACAACTTGTATGAAAATTTTGAATGTATATACAATATTGTCTTGTATACTTCTTGATTCGTAATTGAAGCTTTTCTTCTCAGGCTTCCAATGAAAATGGGTTTTTGTCCGAGTGGACTTTCCCAGTCAACAAATGCCAATAAATAAATAAATAAAATAAATACAGGTACTTTTCCTCCTTCACTGTCCTTCCAAGCATTAAAGACATGAAATGGAGTACATGCAATTCATTGCCACACAAGTTTAACAAAGTCAATTGAAGTCCAATCTTACCACTTTGTTGTAAACCCATAGTTCACAAATTTGATTGATACTCTATAATCTCTCATTTATTCACTAATTTCACTGTCACTGGTGGTCTTCCTGTTCATCCGCAACTCCAACCCCAGATTCCAGTTCAAGTCCAAAGTGCTCCTGATTTTTCTAGTCAGATCCTGTGCTTTATTGTCTCTCAAGTATTTCCTTTGAAACACTGGAAAAAGTTTTACCAGCAGTTTCTCTATGAGCTTTATTAACAAATGAATGAGAAACAGTGTCCTTCTGTTGAATGTCTCACTTTATGTTGGACACATTTTTGTATTCCTTCCTTAGCCTGTTCTACATCAAAATGACATTGATCCTACAGGAAAAAGTATTCTGAAGACGTCTGGATGAAGCAGCTTGAATCTCACTCCTGCCTCTCGGCATTCACAGTTTGCGGGGATACATTTGTTTCTTTTCTGCATGATGTACAATGACTAATCATGTTCCACAAACACTCTGCTGTCTCCAGTTTTAATACTTTGATCTTCTACCACAGTTTTGTCTGATGGCATGATTGCATCTTTGTAATACAGGTCTTGGCTGCTTTCGCATGGCCAGGTTTGGAGCATACACATGATGTGCCATTTCATTTAACAAATCCAAATACTAATCCAGTTCTTATGTGAGCTTTCATACAATTAAGGGCTTCTGCTCTTAGTTTCTGGTACAGCAGAAAATCACAGTTTTTCCTGTATTCTCTTTCCTCTAATACTAACAGCTTTCTCGAGCAGTGTCATACTCAGCCAGCCTTTTCTTCATTTCAACCTCTTATTGCAGCTTTATCAGTTTATCTAAATAGCTGTTTAAAGCGTTTTCTATTTTTCAAGCCTTTTTTATTCAAGTTGATATATTCTTTCACTGTGTTCTATTTTAATCAGCTTTGAGCAAATTTGATAAATTTTTTCCTCTAGATTACTGGAAGCCATGCTTGCACCAAAGTTGGAGCTTAAACTTTTTTTTGCTGAACAGCTACAGGATTCTTACCAATCATTGATTTCTCTTCCCCTTTCTAGTTGATTTTCTTTGAGTCTCACCAAGTTTCTTCTTTGCTGCCATCCAGACTGTGTGATTACTAGCCAGTAACTGAATTTACTAAAACTTGCAGAGATACTGACCCTAGTCTGTCAGTTTATTTTTCACACTCGGAGAGTTGAAATTAAGCTGTTGATCAGTGTACAGCCAACTTGGAAGTCTTCTGCTCCTTTTGATGTTCATTGTGCTATGCTGCTGCAGTCATCACACTTGGGTTATCTGCCGTCAGGCAGTCCCTGCAGTCGGCCTGAATTCCAAAGCCTTGGTCCGGCATCGGTTGTCGTCGCTTCTTCCCTGACGTCAGTGCGGCAGGGGTATAAAAGAGGCAGCTGACGCCATTTTCTTCAGTCTTTCTTGCCGCGTGGTGCCCGAAGCAGAAGCAGTTTGCAAGTGCTGGTTGGCCAGCTCCTGAGATTTTCAAACAGAATTTCACCCGAAGTCTTTTATAAAGCTAAGTACCCCGATGGGGAAACTTTTCTTGTCTCAGACCGATGTCAGACAAAGTTAATAATTGTATTTCTTGTGGGAAGCAAATACCTCATAAGGATTTCCATTCTTATTGTATTCCTTGCCTAGGCCCAGACCACGACGTTTCTGGTTGTTTGTTTTGCACTAGGTTCAATAAACACACTATTAAGCTTCGGGCTGATACCGCCCGACATTATTTTGGAAGAAAATACAACTACATCATGTCGTCGGATCCTCCGACAACCGCTATTTTAAAAAAACGCAAGGACAAAGACAAGCAGCCTAGACCAGATACCGAGGTCTCGGTTAGGCCTGCCGTCAGATCTTCGGTATTCAGTGAGGCGTCTACGCAGCCCCTGACTACCGCAGACTTAGAAAATGCGACTACCTCTCAGACAGAATCTACTGGGCCACTGGAGCCGGTTCCTCCTCAACTCGCGGACTCCAGCCCTGGCGGCGATCCGGCGATTATGGACAGGCCTTCGGTTTCAGAAGGCGTCTTTAAACCGACGACTCTCTCCGTTAAGTCATACGCTAGGCTTCCAAAGGTTAAGAAACCGGGTCCACAGACTCCCACACAGGCCCCTATGCCTAAAAAACAAATGCTCAAAATGGCGGAGGACCTGATTACCCTTATCAGAGGTTCCCAACCCCCTCCTGACAAAAGGCCTAGACTGGAGGAAGATTTACCTCTTTCTGACCAGGAATCCATTTCCTCAGCAGACTCTGAGGAACAGGATGACCCCTTCCCTCTCTATGAAGACTCTGATGCTGAGGAATCTATTCCCTCTGTTTCCCCCCCTTAAGACTTCTCTTTTGGGGAAACCCTGCACACCATGAGAGAGCATTTCCACTGGGAAGGACAAGATTACTCTGACTCCAAGAAAAGACTCCATGAGTTTCTTCTTCTACCTCAGCATAGACACTTAGCCATTCCTCCTGTTTTATACATTCTGGATGATGTCTACTCTGAATCCAGTCTAAATCCAGATTCCTTACCTCCAGCACCACCTAAACCAGACAGATACTACCGAGTCCCTGACTCTCACAAGTTTTTATATAAAAGCCCTGTTGCAGACCCAGAAACCATTTCCCAGGGTCCCAAAGGGGTTAAGGCCTCCACTGCTAAAAATCCACTACCTGCGGAAAGAGATTCCAGGGCATTAGAAAGATGGGGGGAAAGTGTATACTTCTGCCACTTTGGCCATGAGGGCATTAAACTGCCAATTCCACATGATTAAATACCAGCAGTACTTGTTTACTCAGTTAAAACAGAAAATGATCCCTCAGACAGATCAACTAGATTTCAAAGGGATGCAGGATTTGTTGCATGCAGCAGAACAAGTGGGAAAACATACCTTGCAGTGTGGTTTTGATTCTTTGGAGGCCTCATGTAGAGCAGCGGTCACATGGTCTGTAATACGTAGACATGCTTGGCTAAAAGAGCAGACCCTACCAGAACATGTCAAAGCAAAGTTACTGGATGCTCCACTGCAAAAGGATGCATTATTTGGTGTCAAAGAAAATGGAAGAAAAGGCAAAATCAATGCAAACAGTTGAAGATTTTTTACAGGTGCAACCTCCTTGCTTCAGCAGAAACTGGCCATCAAAAAACTGGTCCTTTCCTGCTTCAGACAGACCCCAAAGGGGCAGGTACAGACTCCCTAGGGGCAGAGGCCAGGCACAAGGTACCTTCAGGCCTAGACAATGGCAAACAACAACTCAAAGAGGGGGAGATGACAGATCTCAACCCTTCAGAAAACAAACTCAATGACTTTCCTCTTCGCCTGCCAAGCAAAATTGCCCAGGCAGCACCTCTAGGAGGAAAACTGTCTCTTTTCCCACAAAAGTGGCACATCATAACAAAGGACAAATGGGTTCTGGATGTTATTACCCGAGGCTACAGATTTCATTTTCACACTTTACCACGGATGAGAGGCATGCCAAATCTGCCAACAAACCAATGGGAAGAGGCACAAAAGCAAATTTCAGCTCTCATGAACATGAAGGCAATTCAAAAGGTACCTGCAAAAGAGCAGGGTCAAGGATTTTACTCAAGACTGTTTCTAGTACCAAGAAAGGACAAAGCCTGGAGACCCATCTTAGACCTTTCATTTCTAACACGTACCTGGACATTCCCAAATTCAAAATGCTCACACTACAGCAGCTTCTTCCCATGCTGGGCAAGGAGTCTTGGCTGGTAACGTTGGACCTCCAAGAGGCATACCTGCATGTCCCTATCAGACAAGATTGCAGAAGATACCTCAGATTTTTGGCAGGCACGACGCATTATCAATTCTCTGCATTGCCCTTTGGCTTATCTACTGCGCCCAGAGTATTCACAAAATGCCTGGCATCAGTAATTGCATACTGCAGACAACGAGGAATACAAATTTATCCATATCTGGACGACTGCCTGATCCAAGCGAACAGCAAAGACATCCTACTACAACATCTGGCATTTGTAACAAAGTTACTAAGTTGCCTAGGGTACACCGTAAACAAAAAGAAATCAAAACTAATACCCTCGCAAAAAATTATTTTCCTGGGTGCCAGCTTGAATACAACGGCCCAGATGGCTTACCTCACGCCAGACAAGCAAAGACAACTGGCTCAGTACTTCAAAAATATGGCAACGTCTACCCAGCTCACTGCAAGGAAATTCCTGCAGGCATTGGGTTACATGGCATCCTGCATTCAACTAATTGCATATGCAAGACTGCGTATGAGAAAACTACAATGGTACCTAAAAAGTGTATGGTCCCAACACAGACACAGCCTTGAAGCAAGTATAACTCTCATTCCCTGCCTTCAGAAAGAGTTTCTATGGTGGGCTCAAGCATGCCAAGCAAACAAGGGCCTTCCTTTTGTCTCACCTCCAGCAAACCAAACTTTGACAACAGATTCATCAGACTACGCCTGGGGTGCACACATGGCAGGACAATGCATACAGGGCAAATGGTCTGAAAACCAAATGCAACTACACATCAATCAAAAGGAGATGTTAGCTGTAAAAAATGCACTAACAGCCTTCAAGGACCTCTTGCATCCAGGACAACTTCTAATAAGGACGGACAACACCACAGTTATGTGGTACATAAACAAACAAGGAGGAACGCACTCCTACCCACTATGCAGACAGGCAATGGACTTGTGGAACACAGCATTAACTTACCAAGTACATCTACAAGCATAATTCCTGCCAGGAAAGGAGAACATATTGGCAGACGAATTAAGCAGAAATTTGACAGACCCTCACGAGTGGAGACTACACCCGCAAGTATTCTCAGTGATAACTCAAAGGTGGGGACCACCAGAGATAGATCTGTTTGCCTCAACCAACAATTGCCAGCTACAAAAATTTTGCACACGGACTTATCATCCCCTGGCCTGGAAAGTGGATGCCCTATCATTCAGTTGGGCAGCATTGTCAGTCTACGCCTTCCCACCTCTGCCTCTACTGACCCAGGTATTACTGAAAGCCAGATCAGAGAGACCACAGATGATCCTCATTGCTCCGGACTGGCCACGTCAACACTGGTACCCACTACTACAAAACTTGGCTCGCAGCCCTCCATGGATCTTACCTCAGTTCCCTCTGCTGTTAACCCAACAAAACTCTCAGATCCTTCACAGTCAACTAAGGACCTTAAATCTAGCTGCATGGAAAATACCTTAAATTATCAAACATCAAAAGATGTCCAAAATGTCATTTTGGAGGCCAGGAGGCCCAGCACCAGAAAAACTTACTCAGACAAATGGAAAAGATTTTGTGTATGGAGCCAGGCCAGAAGCCTAAATCCTGGCATCCCAAATATTCCGCACATACTCCAGTATCTAGCTGAGATGCTACACAGAGGCCTTTCCTTCTCATCCATAAAGATCCATGCTTCAGCCATTTTAGCTCATTATGATATGGTTCCTCCCGTTTTCTCTCATCCTTTGCTAAAACAGTTTCTCAGAGGGGCAAAAAATATAAGACCTCCCAGAAAACCACCAACTCCAACTTGGGATCTAAATTTTGTGCTGGAAAAATGAACACTTCCTCCTTTTGAACCAGCCTTCTCAGCAGAGCTTCAATATTTGTCATGGAAAACAGCCCTGCTGCTGGCTATCACCTGAGCACGCAGAGTCTCAGAACTGCAGGCTCTTATGGCAGTGGAACCTTTCATCATTTTCCATCAGGACAGAGTATCTTTACGCACCAACCCTTCCTTCATGCCAAAGGTAGTATCCAGTGTGGCTCTCAATCAGACCATACACTTGCTCACCTTTTATCAAAACCCACAGAATAAAGGAGAAAGACTCCTTCACTCTTTGGGCATTCACAGACAGTTATGTTACTATTTGGACAGGACAAAGGCCTTCAGAAAATCTGACCAACTCCTTGTGTTCTATGCACCAGACTCAGAAGGAAAGGCCATTTCAAAACAGACTATCTCCAAATGGATAGCACATTGCATCCGCTTTTGCTACTCACACCATGGGAAAGCAGTGCCTGTTAGTATTAGGTCTCACTCTACCAGGGCTACAGCAACCTCAGCAGCCTTCCTCCGAGGAGTCCCAACAAAGGACATTCTGGAGGCAGCTACCTGGAGTTCAGTGCATACCTTCACCAAGCATTACCACCTTCCTCTGTACTCAAAAAACAGAGCTGGGTTTGCCACTGCAGTTCTGCAGGGCATCTTAGCTGCACCTAACCCAGTTTAGTTCCTACCACCCAACCATAGCTTTGGGACTCTACCCAAGTGTGATGACTGCAGCAGCATAGCACGATGAACATAGTACAGTTTTGTACCTACCATAAATGTAGATGTTCGAGTGGTTATGCTGCTGCAGTCCAGGTTACCCTCCCTGCATCCCCTCTACCTAACAAGGCTTTTGTTATACCTCCATGTACATCAACCTTTGGGATGCACGTCTATATGGTGTATTTGCTTACAACTAGTACTATTGTTTATTACTAAGGTATGTTTTGCAAGCTTCTTATTTTGCCTTCTTAGTTTGGGGCACCTGACATCTGGGGCAAGAAAAACTGAAGAAAATGGCGTCGGCTGCCTCTTTTATACCCCTGCCGCACTGATGTCAGGGAAGAAGCAACGACAACCGACGCCGGACCAAGGCTTTGGAATTCAGGCCGACTGCAGGGACCGCCTGACGGCAGATAACCCAAGTGTGATGACTGCAGCAGCATAACCACTCGAACATCTACATTTATGGTAGGTACAAAACTGTACTTTCCTTTGATCCCAGTGAATTTTCTGATAGCAGTCTTAGAGGTATTATAGTCTAGGAAGGTCTGTCAGATAGACTTATTCATGAGAAGTGAAACTCAAAGAACCCTGTGAGTAAGGGGGAAGTGAAGTTGAGGGTGTTCATAAGCAATTTACTGTAATAAAGTCTCTGTTGTAGTAGAGAATTTTTCTCTCCCACCTCCATCTGAACTTCATTTCCAGCTACGTAAGACACCTGTTTCATCTGGACCACATTTATTCCCCAGGTGAAAAAAATTGTTGTCTGCCATCTCAGCACTTCTTGATCTTGTGGATAGTATAGTTGTCAACATATGTTTGTTAGATAGTTCCTTAAGTTTTTTTTTGTTTGTTTGTTTGTTTCAACATCTTTGCCCATTTTGAAGAACTCAACTTCTCTTTGGGACAGGACCTTTATGATGACCATTTCTCCCTTTCCACTATTTATTTCAACAGATAAGTTAATCTTTTGAAATGTGTTATTTTTTGTGGTTTTCACTTTTTCTTTGCTCTTGGACTTACAAGCCTTTCTGTGTATGGAACTTGGTCTTTTGCAAAGATCTGTTTGTCCCCAGGGCTAAATTGGAATTACTTCTGAAAATAGCATTGTGATTTCTCTAAATCCATTCATCCACCACTGTCTTTTCTTTATGTCCATTCAGTCCGTGGGGAAAGCCAATATGTGCTCTTGACCTGTCCTGGGTTTTACTTGAAGAATGTGTACAAACTGAGAAAGATGGGTCAGCTGTTCATTGTCCTACTTGCAGTGTGTTAAACTCCCAACAGTCACTGGACTGTGTTCCATATCTCCCTCTTCTGTGCATGTTGGTAGAAACCTCCAGGAATGAAGTACAATGGTACGCTGCTAATCACATCACAGAGAGATGAACTGAAATTCTGCTTATGAAAATGTTGTACACTGGATTTGTATTTCAGGGTACCTGGTAATAGCAAAACATAATTTTAAGCGAATGTTGAAATTCCCAAGTCAAATTCACCAAAACTACTTTCAGCGATGTCAGGGTTTTCTCCTTTCTCCACTGTGGTATGGCCATGAATTAAGTTTGCCCCCCCCCCCACCACCACCAATAAAATTTACTCCAAGGTTTGCCAAAAGTGGTATCAACAAATTTATTTCTGAGAGTCTGTATTCTATAGGATTTTTGTCAATCTGTTGTGATGAATCCATATTTAATGTCTTTAAGAACTAATAAGTTTTATGTACCTGTTTACTAATAGTGTCTACTATTCTACTTACATGTTCAACTTTATTTTTCTATATAATAAATTAATTTAATTTTTCTGTGTACCTGGACTATGTCTGAAAAACGTCCCCGTAGATCAACTCCATTACATCAGTCAACAAAATCATAGTCTTGTCTTGTCTTGGTATAGAGGGATTAGCTGTGGATTGGCCTGCCTTATCCATATCAGTTGGTAATTGCCTTTTTTTTTTCACTTTGGGAACAAGTCATCTCTTAGGCAGAGATCATTCCACAAGGGGTTTTGTTGTTTCCATTGTCTGTTAGTGCCGTAAAGAAATATGACTTTCGTGGGTTAGTACCATTAGGCTAGTGGCCTTGGTGCAGGGGAGAATAAATAGCTGCATAAGATAATTCTTATTATATTTGCTAGTACAATTTTCAGTCTGCTGTATGGATAGATTATGACAGGACTCTTAAATCAAGTCACCAGTGGAGAAAATGGGTCTATATTATAAGACTGAAAGTGCATATGTGCGACTACATAAAAGTCGACACATAATGCACGAAACCTAACAATAACGAATGGCCACGTAAGCACATTTTTCCCTAGGGAAAAAACTTGCGCGGCTGTTCGCTAAAAAAATAATTTAACATCATAAACAGATGGGGGGCTTTGCCTCCCACACTCATCTCACTAAATATACCAACTTCGAGATCGTACTATAGGGAAGGAAAGGGCAACTCCGTGAAGTTGGCTAACTATCTCCTTGCCCTATGACATAATCATCAAGTCGCTTAAATGCAATTCGATGAATGTGTCGCTGTTTCCGTGTTCCCTCAGAAGCATTTTGGTACTTTTATATTTGAGAAATGGTGAACGATTAGCGATTAAATACTTAAAAATACTAATATTGACAGTTGCCTTGACATTTAGAAATTAAGTCCGGGTTGTAAACCAATTTACTCTTCCTGTTTTTAGCTTACAGTTTTGGTGTTGCTCACTGGGGCCAATAGGTAATGGATCAGTTGTACAAAAAATAAAAAACAAACTTTTCCAACCCTGCCTGTTGCTTGTCTAATCAGGGTAAAAGAGAAGAACAGTTGTGGGTCTGGTTCAAGCAGCTTTATTATTTGCAAACATGTCAGGATTGAAGCTTAGTAACTTAAACTTAAATAAACTTATAGACAGACTGACTAACACACACAAATGTTTAACACTGTCTATTCTCTCTGCCTGCATGTGCTCACTGTTAATATGCACGTGCGTACACTTGGAAATGCTTCTTAAAGTTACAACATGCTCTGTTCTACATCCTCCCTCTTTGAGAAGTAGCTTATACATTAAAATGACAACATTGATTGGCATGCAATTGTACAGAAATGATCCTTTGACATGCAGTTATACAGAACTAATTCTTTGACATGCAGTCATACAAAACCAAATACAAGTAAAACGATCGCTTCCAGGTTACTGTGTATTTCATACTGGGTGTAGAAATATAACCTGATCGTGTGACATAAAAATTAGAACTAGGTCTAGCAACGGGGACTGTCTTTAAGTAATGTTTGACTTTAGGGACATCTGGGACATCATCAGGCATGGGAATAGGTACTGAGACCTGTTCTTCAACAGGCATTGTCTGGATTGCTCTGAGATCTAGAGTCTGTATCACAGGTATGATGCTGCAATATCAGTTCAGACACAGGAAGAAGGTACTTGCAGTTTTTCCTGTATTCTACACCCTCAGATTCCACTAAATAGGATCTCGGCTCAGCACATATGCCTGTCACTTGACCAGTTTGATCAAAGCCCTTCACCAATTGCATCCTCACTCTCTCTCTTCTTTTTCCAACAGACGAAGAAATCTGCTCATTTTATCATAGCTGGACTTCTGAAAGGAAAGCCTTTTAAATAGTTGGGCTTTGACTGCTCTATTGTTTTTAGCATTAGGCACCAACAAACTAGAACTGATAGGCAAGGTTGTTCTGGTTTACCTAGATAGAAGTCTCTGAGCAGGCAAGCCAAGTAGTTTGTCACGGGGTATATTTCTGAGATTAAGCAAATTCAAGAAGATGTCAGTATTGTCATGCTTTGACCTCTCAAGCAGTTGCTTTGTACTCTGTATTGCACATTCAGCCAGGCTGTTCGACTGTGGGTATTTCAAACTGCTAGTAATATGGATAAAGTCCTACTCTTTTGCAATTTTCTGGAATAACTGACTGGTGAACTGGGTACCATTGTCAGAAATAAGTTTGTGTGGACTACCTTGGACTGAGAAATGACGTTTCAGCTTAGTAATAACAGTACTGGACATTAGGTTAGGTAGCAAATCAATCTCAAACCAGTTCGAATAAGAGTCTACCAACACTGTAATGCCGATTACCACTCAAATATGTCAGTAGCCACTGTTGACCAAGGTAGTTCAGGAATCTTGTTTAGATGAAGTGGCTCTATTTGCAAATGCAGCTTAGTACTATTGGATACTGAACAAGATGAAAGCACTTTATCAATGTCTTTTGACAGAGAAGGCCAAAATACTAGTCCTCTCGCCCTTCTTTTGGTAGCTTCGGAACCTGGGTGGCCATGATGCAAAATCTGAATGTATTCGTGTTGTAAAGTGGGAACAATAACTTTAGGACCTTTGAAAATGATACCATCTTCCATCAGCATCTCATCTCTGTAAGGAAAATACAGTTGCACTTCTAGTGGTAAACAAGATTGCTCTGACGGCCATCCAACATTGATGAAGTGGTTGAGCTTTTGCAAAACTGGATAAGTCTTTGTATGATCTCTTGGCTCATCATGTCTCATGGTAGAAAAATTACATACTTCCATGACATCAAAGTCAAAATTCTCTGCATTAAGCTATTCTGTGGTATTTCTTGGTGATCTGGATAGAGTATCAGACAGATTAAGAAGTTTGCCTTTCATATAGACCATTTTGGAGTTGTATTTTTGTAATCTGAGCATCATTCTTTATAGTCTTGCTGGAGCTGTATGCATAGGCTTCTTTAAAATAGTGACTAGAGGTTGATGATCAGTCTTGATCTGGATAGCTCGGCCATAAATATAATGGAACTTCGAACATGCAAACACAATTGCCAAACATTCCTCCTCAGTCTGAGCATATTGCATTTCAGTTTGGGTAAGAGTTCTAGACGCATAGGCAACTGGTCTGCCCTCTTGAAGAATAACTGCACCAAGACCAAACTTTGAAGCATCACATGAAAGAATCACTGGTTTGTGGACATCATAGTATCTCAGCATAGGTGGGCTGGAAATTTTCTGTTTGAGGTTATCAAATACTCTCTGGTGTTGTTCTAACCATGATCAGGCAATAATTTTGCATGTCAGCTCTCTCAAAGGTGCTGATAACTCACTAAAGTCTGGTATAAACTTGCCCATGTAGTTAACCATACCAAGAAAATGCTGCAGGGCTTGGACATTGTCAGAAGTTGGTATCTCAAGAATGGCTGCTTGTTTAGAAGGGTCTGATCGTAAGCCTGTACTAGTAAAAAAAAATGACCTACATAAGTAACTTCTGGTAGCCCAAATTTACATCTCAGAGGATTGAGCTTTAAGTTCACTTCACACGCTTTGTCCAGAACATTCCTGAGGTTTCTGTCATACTCTGTTTCTCCATTACCTCCAACCACTAAATCATCCACTATTATGGTACAAGGATAACCTGAAAAAAAATTGCTCCATTGCACGCTGAAAGACTTCACTGGCAGAATTTATTTCAAAAGGCATCCTGAGAAATCTGTATCTACCAAATGGTGTACTGAATGTAGTCAGTAGTGAAGATTTGTGATCAAGCATCACTTGCCAAAATGAACTCTCTGCATCCAAGACAGAAAAACAGTGGCATTTGGCATCAAGACAGCAACCTCTTTGACTGTACGTATAGGATGATGAGGCCTCTTTAATGCTTTGTTCAAGCCTTTTGGGTCAGTACATATTCTAATTTCATCCAAGCTCTTCTTATGAGCAACCACCATGGAAGATACCCACTCAGTTGGTTCTGTGACTGGACAAATCACACCTTGCTGCACCATCTTATCTAACTGGACCTTGACTTTGTCCTGCATAGCTATCGGAACTCTCTTCACTGGTATGACCTTTGGGTCTACTTTCATAGAGTACACAACTGGAAGTTTTCCTAGCCTAGCTTGTCATTAAAAACATCAGCATACTCTGAGAAAATGGCATCAGCGAAGCTGGAACTAGGATATGTGCTTACATGATGAACTTCTTTAGTAAAAAAAAAAAAAAGCAGTTTATTTCTTAAACTGTCACTTCGACCTAATAATGACTGTACAGGTCTTCTGACTACATAGAATTGCAAGCTGCAACTGTTCCCAGCCGAACAGCATGAAAGCATTACTGAGCCTTCGGTTTGAATCTCTTCACGTCCATAAGCAACAAGCTTCGCACAGTTAGCTAAATTGAGCTGTTCACCAGCTCTTATCCTAGCAAATGTTTCTGCTGACATCACATTACACTTTGAACCAGTGTCTACTTGAAGTTCCATGGGCTTACCATTGATCAGGGCTGTTCGTTCTTTGCCAGCAAATCTACTGCATTAACCTTTTCACCGACCACTGATACACCATCTACATAGAAAGTAGGGTTGCAGCTTTTAACATGATCAACTTGCTTTTTTGAGTGATATTTTTTGGTAACTGAATGAGGCTTGCTTGATTTACAAAATTTTTAAAAGTGATTCCGTTTTTTACACTTGAGCATTACTGACTAAATGCTAAGCACTTCTCTCTTTTAGGCTTATGATTGGCACCACAGTTACAACGGTTAACAGTAAAACCTGACTTGGATTTTGCTGACCCACTTATACTGCACTGAGCATGCCTGTTTTGCTGAGCTAGTCTTAGAACTTGCTGGAAAGTTATGGGTTCTCCATATAAAACTTGCAGGGGCTGCAGCTGCCATCTGCGTCGGCCTGTTTCTGCTAGCTTCATGCTGTCTTGCTTGCTCTAGAGGCTGCTAAAACCATGCTTTTATCACTTACAAGCATAGTTGTATGCCATGAATTTGACAAATCTCTGTAGCTTTGCTCAATGTTAAATCACTGTCACAAAGCAAAATCTTTCTCACTGCAGCATTATTAACACCACATACAAGCCTCTCCTGTATCAACTCCTCTTTCATATCACCAGATCTGTACATTTCAGCTTTATTTCTCAAGTCAGTGATATAAGCTGCAAATGTTTTTCCCAGCTTTTGATCTCTTGTATAAAATAGGTGCCTCTCCAATGTAACATTTGTCTGGGGGTTACACATTTCTCTAAATTTACATTTCAAGCACTCAGGGTACTCTCTTGGTTCAGCCATTACAACAATATGGTGGTTCCCCCCTTCTGCATATACTGCTGGTGCATACACAAATGAACACTCTCTTTCAATGGCCCCTGATCCCACTTAGTTAAGCAAAATGAATGCCCACATACTGGCATCTTTGTCAGGAAAAAGCTGCTTGTATGAAAATGTCATATTCCTGCTCAAATACTCTCCAATTCTCTGTAGTATTATGATCAAACACAAGTAGACTGGGTCTGTGAAATGCCTCTGCCATATCAACACACAGTAGTGAAGAGCCTTGAAATTATGTATGAACATACACAAATATGTGCCAGAATTCTATGCCTGAACTTGTAACTAAGCTCAATAGCACAAAGGATTCTCTGAAACAATGTCAGTTTGCAAAACAAGTCTCTGTAGCACAAGAACACTTGGAAATCACTGTACTTTGCAAAACCACCCTTAGTGTAAGAAACACTTCGAAATGACTGCAGTTTCAGAATAAACTGTACACGGCAGAAGCTCAGAGTAAGAAGCACTTTGAAATGACTGCACTTTGTGAATGAAGTGTATACACCACAAGAAACATTTCAAAATTACTGTACTTTGTTTAGTAACACTGTACAGTGTAACAAACACTTAGAAATGGCGGCACTCTGCGAATAAATGTACACAGCACAAGAAACATTTCAAAAGTGACTGTATTCTGACTGCACTTTGTAAAATAGCTGTACTTTGCACACAGTAAACTCTTCAAAATAATTGCACTGTAATAATGCATACACTGCAAACATTTTGCACACACTGAGATACTTTGAACA
Organism: Protopterus annectens; assembly: GCF_019279795.1. NCBI lineage: Eukaryota > Metazoa > Chordata > Ceratodontiformes > Protopteridae > Protopterus > Protopterus annectens. The sequence continues at coordinate 162,970,679 of NC_056743.1, read as the reverse complement.
ACTCTAGTTATGCTTTCAATGGTTTCGGTCAGTGCGAAATAGTAGCTCATGCCAAAACACAGTCATTTACTAAAAAACATGCAGCTGCCTTGCATTTCTATGCTATATTTACTGTTTTTATTGTACTTGTTATGGCCATTTTACCTCATATCATGCTCATTATACTTTTTTGTGCTCGTTGTACTTTAAATGTGGTCATTATGCAAACCGGAGGTACCTCAGACCCTCATATAAGCCTTTCTGATAATTTTATCAAATATTGTGGTTTCAAGCATTTTGCTTGCTTCATATCATTTTTTTTGCAAAGTAAATCCATTTATGTGAGTTTTGGTTATTTGAAGTTCATTTCTGGACTCTAATCGTTTGAGCACTGTATCACCCAGCCTGCTTAGTGTACCTTCACCGTCAACTCTGCACCTCATGGCTTGAAGAAGTTCCACTCTTAATCCCAGTTCTGACGCCATGTCGCTCGTCTGGTCAGGATAAAACAGGCTAACGGTTGTGGGTCCGGTTCAAGCAGCTTTATGACGTACAAAACACATCAGGACTGAGGATTAGTAACTTAAACTTAATACTGTAAAAACTTAAACTTAAATAAACTTGTAAACAAACTGGCTAGCACACTCGTACATGTTAACACTCTGGCTGTTCTCGCAAAATGGCACTGCTGCCTGTACGTGCCTACACTTGGAAATGCTTCTTAAAGTTATAACACACGCTCTGTTCTACACTGCCCTTTCACCGATGGACCTGATCTATGAGAATGTTTTCCGCATTTGGATCTTGGGCCTATGATCTGATGGCTTGCTGGTTGCCTTGGCAAAGCTGGACTGTTTTCGGTCCCCACGCTGTTTGAGTAGAAGCGTTTTTCTGTGGGTCCAAGGCTTCCCTCGAGTCCAACAGTGCCATTGTTTGTTTTGTTGAAGTAACCTTTGACACAATCATACCCTCATTTTTTCAGGCTTATTGCATTAAGAAATTGAAACATTTGGATACAGACCCCTAGTATTCCAGATTCTTACCTCACTCCATTGTTTTTTGGACTATTTGTCAAGAGGGAAACTAAATATACTTCAGCCGAACCTTTGATTCCATGAATAAGGATGTCTTTTCCAGTTTTAATCCTCATATCCTTAAAGACCAATGATGCTGGTTTCCTGTTGATCTAGTGAGTCCATGACCTTGAAGGTGGGGGGGGGGGGGGCTGTTCCGGTCTTCTTGCCTTGTCTCCCCTTTTTCATATGAGGATTGGAGTAATGATCAACTTATTTACCTCAAGGCATGAGTCAAGTTCAATGTCAGGGGACTGTGGCTTACCAAGTTTGCAGATTGCTGCTAGCTAGGAGCAATCATAGGAAATTCTCATGATACTAAATTCTTACAGGAAGGTCTAACACTGACATATGACTGATGCCACAGCCAAGACTTTAAAGTAAGTACCAAGAAATGTATAATAGTAATACCCTTTGGGGAAGTTGGCCACTCAGGGTAACTACCTCATTGATAAAACACCTCTAAGAGCAGACAGAGTAGTCGGGTATTTGTGGTCTTGTGTAGATAGTAACCTGGCTTTTGAACAACATATGTCTAAGGTTGTAAAAAAATTATTCTATGTCACACAACTTATAAGCAAGGGCATGATCTTCTATAAGCACAAAACTTCTAAGATTGGAAAAGTTAATGTCTCTGTTTTCCTTTCCTTCTTCCCTTTCCTCGACAAGGCATTGTCCAGTTTTCTTGCTCTAAGAGGTTGAGAGGAAAGCCGAAAGGTACAGGGCTTAGGTCTTCTAAGGAAAGTTGGCCGGGCTTGGAATGGCCTATGAACCTTCGAACATATGTGCAAGGTGCATATAATGAAATATAATACTAAAATGCTCTAGCCCTTTTAACTGTGTTGTGGTTTCATGAAGGTGTTCTCTGGTTTTGGTCTGTCAGGCCTGAGGTTCATGCTGAACCTGGAAACACAGGACCTTCCTTTTTTGGTTGAGATCACTTGTTCCTGTGCCCATTCATCCACCACAGGATCCTACACTACAACTCCGTCTCCCTCTTTAACACTAAGGTTCCGAAGCAAAACTAGTCCTCCCTCCCAGACACTATGTTTTGGTGGTAAGTGACATAGATGTTATTTCCTTAGTCAGTTTCCCTGATATTTTTTAAGTGGCAGTGACTCGCCTTTCTTCCAACATCACTATTCTTTCTGTTTTCATTTTTTCCCTTGATTCCCTATGGAATACAAAGTTCCATCTGAGCAGAAGCTGAAGTTCAAAGTTCCTCTATCCAGCCTTTCATCCATAAGCCGGAACGATGGACTACTCAGTGACCTTTAGTTCAGTATGTCTACAAACTAGAGGGAATCAAATTTATCCTGGGTATCAAGAACCCTAAGGGAGTGTGTGGCAATGGATGACATTTCCCATCTCCCCTCCAATGGAATCACATATTCCTGTCATCGAAAACTAACTGAGCAGATCCCTTTTATAACATCACGAGTTGCATCTCTACAATTATGTGATGAAAATGATTGATCAGTCGACAGCACTAGCTTGACTGTGTTTTTTCTGGTATCCCATCAATACAACAAGATCATTACCTACTTAACACCACCCCCCCAACCTCCCCCACCTCCTCTACAAAACTTAATGTCTTGGCAAATAAGTCTGCCAAAGTCGACTTTTAAGTATATTTACTTTTCTACATCAGAAACAAGGCATTCTTTAACTGTGTCTGCAACCTTGAATGTTATACAGCTCGTTGTAAGGCAGCATCTTATACCTTCACAACCTATAATATTATACACCATTACGTGCAGAGTTTATTGTAAAGGTAGTCTCCTATACTGAGCCAGAAGATTTAACAACCTATTGACCGACACATTCAGCTCTATCTTTACTCTTTGGCTCTACTTCAAGCTTCCCTCAGGAAATACCTCCTACAGACTTCCATGGGTCTATATTAGAAGACCGAATGTTTAGGTGATCAAACACCTAAACATCAATCTTCTAATATCGAACCGCACAGTGTTGAACATCCCAGGGAAACACATCCCTTGGCCACAATACAAAAAACATTACATCTAAATTAAGTGGGGGGCTTTGCCCCCCCCCCCAACTAAATATACCAACTCCGAGATCGCTAAACAGTAGGGAAATAGTGAACTCTGGCGAACGTCCAAGGAAAATCTTTCTCTGCGTTAAATTGGCCGTTCGCCCATTTTTGCTTTCGACATTAGAAGATCGATGTTTAGGTGTTCAGTCACCTAAACATTCGGTCTTCTAATATAGACCCGACTTCCATAGTAACCATATTCGATTCTATAGTCCTATCCGGACCTTAAGTCACTTGACAGACACAGATCTTCTTGATATTTCTAATCTAAACACGACAGCCTGGTTCTTCTGAAAGAGGCCTCATAAAGATCTGATCTCAACCTAGGATTCGAAAAGACTGAGTTAAGTGATGAGACTACCTTTTCGGATCCAAGAAAGGCAAAATTTTATGTCCCGACTTTGTCTGATCTGATGCCATCTATGCTGAATACATCTTTTGCTGGATCTTCTATCTTGACAAACTTGCCTAGGACTCTTTATTCACTGTCGATTGATCCAGTGTCCCTCCAAGGTACCCTTTCCTCTTCTACACAGGCATAGACCTTCAGCAATTTATTCCACTTGTTTTTTTCCCAGAAGCATCACAGAAAAAGATGTGGAGAAATTAGTGAGGAAAGGTATTCTCAGCGCAAAGCCAGTTTTTTAAACTACAACTCACCGCTATCTCTACTCTTATGTAGGATTCTAGGATTCTTCCCAAATATACATAACACTGTGAAAACGTAATTTAGTACATACCATTAATTGAAATTTCTACTGTACAAATCACATTGCACCATGTAAACAAATTAAATCTGCATCTAGATGTAAAAAAAAAAAAAAAATTAAATGAATGAAGGAGGTCATGTTAACAAACCCTTCTTCCTTTCTAAGATGATGCAAGAATTTACAAATAAGAGAAAATACATGTTCCTTTTACTATTTGTACATAGACACTTACATTCTTAAGTACGCCATGTATAAGACATTAGGATCTCTGTACTTAGTCTTTCCCTTGTTTATAACAAGTTGACAAATAAATCACAAACTTGATCCTATCCAGATGATCTCACAGACGGTTCTTTATCTGCAACAGATGGCTTACTTTTCTTACTTAAACCATAAAAGATCATTTAATTATATATTAATTGATTAATCATATTAACTAATTAATTATATCTCATTGGTAAGATCAGACCATAAATTAATTTCACTGGATATCCACATCCCGACCCCACCCCCAGCCCAGAAAACCACAGTGAAAACCTTCTCAAAAGCGAACTTCACACTTCTCAAAACTGAAGTGGAATCCTTCAAGGCCCCAGTGCCAGTGGAAACTATGGCCCAAACTGCAGAATCCTGTATAAACGCATTCTACGGACATCTCCAGGAATGCATGGATCATGCTATCCCAAACAAAATCAAGACCCAGTCATCCAAAGGCAGGCGTCCAGTCTGGTGGACCCCAGCCATAAATAAACTGTACAACAGAAGGAGGAAGCTACTACATGATAGAGCAAAATCCCTAAAAGGGAAGGCATCTCTGATCAGTACTAGCAAAAAATTACGATCCTTCATAAAATCCTCCAAGGCCAGCTTTGAGAGAAAAATTGCACAGGACACTAAAGATAATCATAAGGCTTTTTTCAGTTATGTTAGGAACCTGGGATGCAACTCCCAGACTTGTTCTGAGATGATTCTAAATGACAAAAACTACACTGAACCCACAGACATCGCCAATATCCTGGCAGACAGGTTCAGTGCAAACTTCTCCACCCCCTCCACCCCAAAAGAGCAAGTATCTATCCCGGCAGAGTGCAGCCTCCCATACATCTCTGATGTTCAGGTGAAGGCCGCCCTCTCCAAAGCAAAAAACACTGCTTCCATGGGACCAGATGGCGTCCCGGGTTGTGTCCTACATGAACTCCAAGAAGAACTAATCCCTCAAGTAAAACTGCTGTACAATCTCAGCCTCACTACAGGATATGTGCCCAAAGAATGGCGTACAGCAACAGTGGTCCCACTCCACAAAGGTGGCGCCTCTGCGGACCCTGGAAAGTATCGCCCCATAAGCCTGACTAGCCTAGTATGCAAGGCTATGGAGAGGATCATCATGGAACTCATAAACAAAGACACTGGGGACCTACAGACACTAGATCCTACCCAATTTGGCTTCGTCAAGGGCAGATCCTGCCTTTTGAACCTGGTCGACTTCTTCAAAACAGTCACCAAGGCCATAGATGAAGGGAAGGTAGTCCACACAGCCTATCTGGACCTCGCAAAGGCATTTGACACAATACCCCACTCGGGCATCATAGATAAGCTATCCAGCCTAAATATAAACCCCTATGTCGCAAGATGGGTCGCAAAATGGCTCAAAGACAGAACCCACAGAGTCAGAGTTGCTGGAGCCATGTCAGACTCGAAACCAGTCACAAGTGGCGTCCCACAAGGTTCTGTCCTGGGACATCTCTTGTTCGGTATTTACTTTCTGAGGTACAGGCCAACGTGGGAGGACTATGGCTCACCAAGTTCGCAGATGACTGCAAACTGGGCACCATAATCGACTCTCCAGCTGACACAAACATCCTTCAAAAAGGTCTCGCAGAGACTGATAACTGGTGCCAGAGCCATGGTCTAAAGCTAAATGCCAAAAAGTGTATAGTCATAACCTTTGGCAAAAACAATGTGCCCGCAAATTACAACATAGGTGGTAACCCATTAAGTACAGAGAAAGTAATTAGGGATCTGGGGACCCAAGTTGATAGCAATCTCTCCTTTGACAACCACATTGCCAAAGTGGTTAGAAAGACCTTCTACATAGCCCACCTCATCATGAAAGGATTCACATCTAGATCAAGAGAGGTAATCACACCCCTTTATTCATCCCTCATCAGGCCCATCATAGAATACAATGCCCCCTTTGGGATGTACCTTACCCGACACCTGCAGCAATTAGAATGACCCCAAAAGCACCTCACCAGGAGCATCAAGGGACTCAAACAGATGCCATATGCTGCTCAGTTAAAAAAACTCCAGCTCTGCTCAGTTGCATACCGCCTACTTCGAGGCGATCTATGCCTGACATATAAAGCTATGTCCAACCCAGAATTAATGGACATGCTCCACCTCAGTAAATCTAAATCCCTTAGAGCCACGCGCTCGAGGGACTTGAACCTCAGCACAGAAATAAATAGAACATGCTGGAGGGACAGATTCTAACCCAGAGGCTCCCTTTGATCTGGAATAGAATTCCAATTCATGTTAGGCAGAGCACCTCACTGACTCTCTTCAAGAAGAATCTTGATGAGTGGATGGGGGATCATAGGTTTAAGCCCGGGGATTACTTCCGTGTCACTATTAGACAGAGGCACAGTAAACTAAACTTTAAAAAGGGCACAGTATACTCAAATCAAGGGGTGGCGTAAGCCAAACAAAATCGGGCTAGGCTTATAAATGCCCCAGGGCAGATAGCCTAGTATGAACCTATGAACCTATATGTACGGCTACATCGTGGCTAAATCTTAATACCTTTGTCATCCACTACAATTAGATAGGATGTCTAGCTGTAGTTAATCCTGTTAGTGCAATTATGCCCAGTATTGTCAACCCTTGGAGTCCACCCAAAGGTTCAGATAGCTGGGGAATCTGACCTATAGGTGGAGGATGAATGAAAATTGACAACATCAGATAAAGAAGTTATGTACGTACCAAAATATTTCATCTGTATTATCCATTTTCATTCGTCCTCTGCTCCCCACCATCCAACCCCCTTCCTTTTCCTAATGTCTGACTTCTGCAGGAGCAAAAGAACTTCGACGCTGCTGTTCTTGCATTGACCTTCAAATATAGCAATCCCCTCAATATTGTATAATTTGTCCATGGAAGAATGAGATTCCCTTGTCTGAGATTAACTATGTCATTTATATTTACTTTGTTGATATTTCTTTATGGTTTTACAGTCAAGCTGCAAATAAGATCCGAGGGAAGCTAGGGGTGGTGCATTATGGGTAGGAAAGGAGCTGGAGAGTTTGTTAGAGACCATGAGTTAGTGTAATGGCCGAGTCGGATCCGAGAATCGGATCAGACCCATAGGTTGAGGATGAATGAAAATGGACACACAGATAGAATGTTATGGTAAGTACATTACTTTTTTTGTCTTGTTAAAGTGATTAATATACTTTTATTTAGTAAATATTTAAAACATGTTTCTGTTATTGAAAGATTTTTCTGTTCATTAATTTGAAGAAAAACAGTAGATGTTATGTGATCCTATCTCGCCTACATTCTGTACTGATGGGCTCGGAGCTGATCCCTTGGCTCCGACTCGGTACGCTTATGCTATAGAGCGAGGCCTCTTATTGGCTGAGCTATCTTTATCCCAGGATGCACCACCACTAATCCCCCAGATCTCGTTTGCCGCTTACAAGCTTAGACGTGGTCTCAACTTGGCTGGGCTAAGTACTATTTATTTAGGCTTTTTCCTGTCAGAAATTTGCTTGCTTTAAACCCAAAAGCTGTTTTAACAGCTATTGTTGTCATACGAGTGTGTATTGATCAATTTTGTTGAGAAATTCGTGGCTTTTTTCGTCAGGGAAGGTTTCCCGTTTTAGTTAGAGGGGCCTTCCCCTGTTGCTTTCCTATTACTGTTTCTTTTGTGGGTCAAGTGCCCGTTTAAGTTAGAGGGTCTTGACGCCCTCTCTTTCTGTGTGGTTTGGTCACTGTATTGTGTAAATAAAAACTTTTTTATATTATTGTTCTTGAACTATTTAGTTTGTTGTATTTCTCTTTATACAGGTACTGTTTTTCGAAAGTAGTATGTCCAAAGAGCATAGACCCTCCGGGTTTAAAAAGTGTACAAGGTGTGGTTATGAAATGTCCATAATGGACGACCACTCCTCGTGCATCTATTGCTTAGGCGCCAAGCACCTACAAGAATCTTGTAGCGTGTGTCACGCCTTTTCATCAAGAGTCCTCCAGGAGAGGAAAAACAAATGAATCCTCAAGGGGTTAATTAAGCCATCCTTCGAGGAGGCTTTATCTTCCTCTCCTTCTCCTTCAAAAAAGAAGAAAGCGTCGGCTCCGACCAGTCAGTCGGAACAGACTGCTAAAAAATCTAAGCAGACTTCTCCATCGGCTCCACGGACTTCGGAGCCGAGGGTGGAACGGTCTGCCTCGATGCCTCCAGCCTCGACCCCTCTGGTTTCGGAGCCGAGGACTGGGGCATCGAGAGGCGGGTCACCTTCATCGGCTCCACTGATATTGGAGCCGATAAGGGTTACCGGCTCAGACTCTTCCCCCTCGGAGCCGAAGTCCTTATCGGCACCGAGGGAAATTGCCTTGAGATCTCCCTCGGAGCCGATAGTGGTAGAGTCCATTCGGAGCCAGTCCCCGAGTCCTTTGGAGCCGATGGAGGAATCGGTTCGGGCCCGATCGGTATCCTCCAGATCATCCAAGATGTCTGATTCGGACATCGATAGGGTGCTCCTAAGACTCTTCCAGTCTCCGGTGTTCCAAAAGCTAGTTTCTGCTCTGGCCCATTCGGCTTCGGAGCCGATGGTCCACTTCCCTACTATGGTTCCTCCTCCAACAGCCTCGGCACCGTTGGAGCCGGTGCTGGTGGAACTGGTGGAGGTTTTAGGGTCAGGCCCGACCCTTGCTCCAACTCCGGCTCTTGGGTCGGACTTCAGTACACGGACTTCTTCCGTCGGCCCTGGGGGGGGGGCTTCGGGATTGATGTTTTCGGTCCCAAGTCTCCCTCTTGGTGCGTCGGCGGCGGGAGTGCCATCCACTGTCGTGGCCACGGAGGTGGGACCCTCCCAGGACTCTGGTGGTCCCACCTTCAGGGCTATGAGGAGTGCGTTAGCCAAATCTTCCTTGGCTACTTCCACGGTCTCCCCAGCTCCTTCCCTGCATACGGAGACTGGGTCTTTGGCAGTCCCCCTGTCCTTAGACAGCGGAGCCCCGGGGCCTGAGGTTACCCCCACTGGGGTTTCTCCCCCTCCTGGAGGTCCTTCTGAAGTCTCTTCGGAAGAACCCCCCAGGAAGAGATCATGCAAGAGGAAGCACGTTGACTCCCCTGATGAGTCTCTTACATCAAACACTGATCTCGATGATGCAGAGGGGTCCCCCAAGTCGTCCTCGGATGATGTCTCCTTTGCAGACATCCTAGAAGCCCTAAAACAACGAGGCGGCTGGCAGTCCAAACCTCCTTCTGCTGATGAGTCGGTGTTCCTGAAGGCCTTCGGGACTCAGCCCTCCGCCTCCTGGGTGTCTCCGCCCTTCGATGAGCTCTTGGATTTGATCTGTCGAAGGGCGTGGGAACACCCAGACTCTGTGGAACCGGTGCCTGCTCGTCCGAATAAGTTCCTCTCGGCACCCCCTGAAAAAGAGTTTCTAACTAAAGGTGTGGCTGTAGATGCTTTGGTGGTGGCATTTGCTACCCAGCAAGATGTAGCAGAGGCTTCGACGTCCTTCCATCCTCCTAATAAGGAGTCTAGGAGTATGGATCGGTACGGAAAGCGCACCCTGAGTTCAGCTGCCTTTACATTAAGGTCCTTGAACTACCTTACGCACTTTACTAGATTTCAGAGGGATCTGATTAAAGAACTATCTGATACCCTCTTGGGTAACCTGCCTGAGGAGCTGGCCCAGACGGTTGGCTCTCAGCTGGCTACAATGTCGTCCATCTCAAACTCGTCCATGAGGCGCATTTCTTATGCGGCCGAAGGCAGTAGAGCGGCAGTACAGGCACTGCTCTACAGAGACAAGCCTGGCTCTGCCTGTGTCATTTCAATGAGGCCTTTAAGTCTTCCTTTGCCGCCCCTTTGATGGGTCCTCCTGTTTGGACCCAAGGTAAAGGACACACTGACCCACTGTGAACAGGAGGGTAAGACTCTGAATGCCGTGGGCACGATTTTCCACTCCCTTCAGCCTTATCCCAAGGCTAAAAGAGGAGGGAAAATGTGGTTCCGTAGATCTCAGAAGCCTTACCCCTCTCAGCAGGAGGATTCCCCTTCCAGAGGCAGGGGAGGGGGAAATTCTTCCGGAAGGCGCCGTCCCAGAGGCGGCAGAGGCCCTCGCAACACTGGAGACCGTGAGTCCTTTCGTGGCTCTTCAGCCTTTCACAGTCCCTGAGGGATTGCCCGACTGTGCAGCTCCGGAGCCAGTCGGGGGTCGTTTCTCGAAGCACCTAAAAGCCTGGGAAGGTATTACTCAGGACCGATGGGTGCTTCAAATTATCGCCGGAGGTTACACTATCCCATTCTCTCATTCCCCCCCCTCAGTCCAAATAAATCCCGGACCCGCCACCAAGTCAACAGGATACTGCAGCCTCAGAAGTGTCAAAGCTGCTGCAAAAAGGAGTCATCCAACTGGTCCCCGCAGACCAGATCGGATTAGGGACTTACTCAAGATTCTTTTTGGTGCCAAAAAAGACCAGGGACTTGAGGCCCATTTTGGACCTCAGCATCCTAAACCGTTCAGTCAGAAAGTCCAAGTTCCGAATGGTCACCCTACAAACCATTCTCCCATTGCTGGAGAAGGGTGTTTGGATGTGCTCCATAGATCTCAAGGACGCTTATTACCATATCATGGTACATCAAGTGTCCAGGAGACATCTGCGCTTCAGCCTAGGAGGCAGTCATTTTCAGTTCCGTGCACTGCCCTTTGGTCTCACCACAGCCCCCAGGGTGTTCACCAAGTGTTTGGCAGTCGTGACTGCTCACCTGAGAAGTCTAGGATTCCAGGTGTTTCCTTATCTAGACGACTGGCTCCTAACTGCCACCTCCAGGCATCTACTACTGCAGAGCCTTCAAGCCACTATATCACTGGGCAGTTCCCTTGGAATCACCTTCAATTGGCCAAAGTCTGTGTTGCTGCCATCTCAAAGAATAAGATTCATAGGGGTAGAGATAGACTCAAACCGAATGCGAGTCTATCTACCTACAGACAGAATACAAACCATTCAGACTCAAGTTCGAGCCTTACTTCCCAGGTCCAAAGCTCCAGCCAGGATGGTCCTGCAGCTATTGAGATCCATGTCCGCCACAGTTCTTCTAGTCCCCTTGGCAAGGTTGCACATGAGAATTCTCCAGTGGCTTCTTTCAGCTCAGTGGTCCTTTCAGGAACTCCCTCTCAGTCACCTCATATGGATCACGGAATCTTGCAAACGGGACCTTCGCTAGTGGCTAGTGCCCTCCAATTTGGATCAGGGACGACCCTTTGTTCTACCTCCTCCTGCGGCCACTTTGACCACGGACGCCTCCCAGATGGGGTGGGGGGGGCATTCCCTGGGCAGGTCAGTCCAAGGCAAATGGCACCCGGAAGAGACCCTACTTCATATCAACATCCTAGAAATGAGGGCAATACTTCTGTCCCTTCAAGCCCTTCACGGTTATCTCCCTCAGGGCGTAATTGCCGTTCACTCAGACAACATGTCAGTTGTCTGGTACCTGAACAAACAGGGAGGGACCAGATCCTATCCTCTTTGCAGAGAAGCCATGAGAGTTTGGGAATAGGCAGTCTCGACCAAAAGCTTTCTAGTGGCTATTCACATACCGGGCAAGTCCAATGTGATAGCCGACAGATTGAGCAGAGCCATCCTCTCTCCTCACGAATGGTCTCTGAATATGACAGTCGCAAGTCAGATTTTCAGCAAATGGGGAGTTTCGTGTTGCGACCTCTTCGCGACTCCTCTGAATGCGAAGTGCAAAGAATTCTTCTCTCTAACCCCGGCTCCGGGGAAGAGCCCCATGGATGCACTAGTCCATCCTTGGCCCACCGGCTTGCTTTATGCCTTCCCTCCAGTTCCTCTCCTTCCCAGGGTGATTCAAAAGGCATCTCTCTTGGGGAGCAAAATGATCTTAATTGCTCCTTACTGGCCTCGTCAAGTATGGTTTCCCTACCTTTGGAAATATGCTCTGGAAGGTCCATGGTTCCTGGATCAGATCCCAGATCTTTTGGTTCATCAGTCGGGACTATTCCACCAGTCCCTGCACACCTTAAAATTGACTGCTTGGCTCCTCCTCTTCCGACTATAGTCAGGAGTCATACATTGGATCCAGAGGTTGTACACATATTATCTTCGGCCCACAAGTCTGCTACAAAGAAACTCTATTCTAGCAAATGGAAAAGATTTGCTATTTGGGCTGAACTCCGGGGCCTGGACCCCATCTCTATTCCCGTGGCAGAAGTACTAAAATTTTTAACTTCTCTTTTCAATCAAGGCTCTTCAGTCTCTACCATCAAGGTCCAATTGGCAGCGATTTCCAATTTTCACGAATCCATAAACCCACCTTTAATGAGCAACAGATTGTGTAAGACCTTCTTGAAAGGTGCTGCTCTATTAAGACCTCCGATTTCTCATCCTGCACCTCCATGGGATCTCGATATAGTGTTACGTGCCTTGACTTCCTTCCCCTTTGAACCGGCGGCTACATGTGATCTGAAGTTTCTATCATGGAAGACAGCTTTTCTGGTGGCAATTACTTCTGCTAGAAGAGTTTCAGAGCTTCAAGCTTTGTCAGTAAAACCCCCGTACTTGGTTTTCCACAAAGACAGAGTATCTCTCAGGCCAAATCCTTCCTTTGTCCCTAAAGTTTGTTCCAGTTTGTGCTTACAACAATCGTTAGAACTTCCAGTCTTTTTTCCAAAATATTATAACAAAGCGGAATTCATATTCCACACACTAGATGTTCACAGGCAGTTGCATTTTTATTTGGACAGGACCAAACAAACAAGGAAAACAGATCAGTTGTTTGTATCCTTTGCAGACAATAAATTGGGCAAACCTGTCACAAAGGTCACTATTGCCAAATGGATCAGGGACTGTATTACTCAAGCTTATTCCCTTTCTAACAAAGAGCTTACCACCTCTGTCAAAGCTCATTCTACAAGGGCTATGGCTACTTCGATAGCATTTCATTCCAAGCTTGCCATTAGTGACATTTGTGCTGCAGCTACATGGTCTTCCCCGCACTCTTTCATTTCCTACTACAAATTGGATGTGGCATCTAGAGGACGAGCTTCATTTGGTTCCACAGTGCTCAGGAGTGTTTTCCAATGAGCCACCCAGGATTTAGGTGCTAGGGACGCTGTCCCATCAGTACAGAATGTAGGCGAGATAGGATCACATAACATCTTTTAGTTATGTACTTACCATAACTTTAGATGTTTGGGATCCATCTACATTCTAATAACCCACCCTCCTTCCCCCTTCCTTGGAGATCAGAGGATATCAGAAGGTCCGAATCCTGTTGTTTCATCTTGAAACATCTAACAATGTTATATAAACAAGTTGTGCATGTGTGCATGAATGCGGACAAACAAGATCTGGGGGATTAGTGGTGGTGCATCCTGGGATAAAGATAGCTCAACCAATAAGAGGCCTCGCTCTATAGCATAAGCGTGCTGAGTCAGAGCCGAGGGATCAGCTCCGAGCCCATCAGTACAGAATATAGGCGAGATGGATCCCAAACATCTAAAGTTATGGTAAGTACATAACTCAAAGTTATGTTTTATTTTAAAATAGACATTTATGCAATTATTGCAGTTTGTCATTTTACATGGCCATTCTAACCTGAGTTTGGCCTACCTACAAATGCCAGTATCTTTATATAGTTTCAAGATATTTTTATAAATTTATAACAAGACACAGCAATAGTCAGCCTTATATTGCGCATTGCATTGCATAAGCAAGCATCTATCATAATCTCAAATATGCAAATAAAATATTTTGCCCTTCATTTTATATTGCAAACTTCTAAGGAGATTTTCTCCATAGGCCTCCTCTGAAAAAGGACTTTTGTCTATTTGGGCTTTCCAGGTTAAAAAAAAAAAAAAAAGCAAAATCTGTGTTTTATATATATATATATATATATATATATATATATATATATATACATACACACACACACAATGCAATGAAAAGGTATTTGCCCCCTTCCTGATTTCTTATTTTTTTTGCATGTTTGTCACATTTAAATGTTTCAGATCATCAAACAAATGTAAATATTAGACAAAGATAACCTAAGTAAACACAAATGCAATTTTTAAGTGATGATTTTATTTGTTAAGGAAAAAAAACTGTCCAAACATATGTGGCTCTATGTGAAAAAGTAATTGCCCCCTAAACCTAATAACTGGTTGTGCCACCCTTAGAAGCAACAACTGCAGGCAAGCATTTGCGATAACTGGCAAGGAGTCTTTCACATCGCTGTTGAAGAATTTTGGCCCACTCTTCTTTGCAGAATTGTTTTAATTCAGCCATATTGGAGGGTTTCCGAGCATGAACTGCCTTTTTAAGGTCATGCCACACCATTGGATTCAATTGGAAACTTTGATTAGACCACTCCAAAACCTTCATTTTGTTTTTCTAAGCTATTCAGAGGTGGACTTGCTGGTGTGTTTTGGATCATTGTCCTGCTGCAGAACCCAAGTGCGCTTCAGTTTGAGATCACAAACTGATGGCCGGACATTCTCCTTCAGGATTTTTTGGTAGAGAACAGAATTCATGGTTCCATCAATCACAGCAAATCGTCCAGGTCCAGAAGCAGCAAAGCAGCCCCAGACCATTCCACTACCACCACCATGTTTAACTGTTGGCATGATGTTCTTTTTCTGAAATGCTGTGTTACTTTTACGCAAGCTGTAACAGGATGCAAATCTCCCAAAAAGTCAACTTTTGTTTCGTCAGTCCACAGAATATTTTCCCAAAAGTATTGGGGATCATCAAGATGTTTTTGGCAAAAGTGAGACGAGCCTTTATGTTCTTTTTCATCAGCAGTGGTTTTCGCCTTAGTCTCTTTTTTATGGTTGAGTCATGAACACTGACCTTGACTGAGGCAAGTGAGACCTACAGTTCTTTAGATGTTGTTCTTGGTTCTTTTGTGACCTCTTGGATGAGTCGTAGCTGTGGTCTTGGGATAATTTTTGTAGGCCGGCCACTCCTGGGAGGGTTTACCACTGTTCCATGTTTTCTCCATTTGTGGATAATGGCTCTCGCCGTGGTTTGCTGGAGTCTCAAAGCTTTAGATATGGCTTTGTAACCTTTTCCAGATAGATGTCAATTACTTTGTTGCTTATCTGTTCCGGAATTTCTTTAGATCCCAGCATGAATTTCTTTAGATCCCGACATGATGTCTGCCTTTTTGGGATCTTTTGGCCTACTTCACTTTGTCTGACAGATTCTATTTAAGTGATCTCTTGATTCAACAGGTCTGGCAGTAATTAGTCATAGGTGTGGCTAGTGAAATTGAACTCAGCTTTCCCAAAAATGCGATTAACCACAGTAACTTCATGATTTAACAAAGGGGCCAATTACTATTTCACATAGGGCCATGTAGATTTGGATAGTTTTTTTCCTTAATAAATAAAATCATCACTTAAAAAAAATGCATTTTGTGTTTACTTTGGTTATCTTTGTCAAATATTTGTCTAATATTTAAATTTGTTTGATCTGAAACATTTAAGTATGACAAACATGCAAAAAAATAAGAAATCAGGAAGGGGCAAATACTTTTTCATTGCACTGTATGTGTGTGCGTGTGTGTGTGTGTGTGTGTGTGTGTGTGTGTGTGTGTGTGTGTGTGTGTGTGTATATATATATATATATATATATATATATATATATATATATATACATATATTTATTATATAGCTTCTGAAAAGAATGTTTTTTTAGTTGAAATTTTAGATGTATATTGAATTTGACTACTTTAAAACTTAATCTTTATTCATAATAACCCAATGACAAAAAAAAAAAAGCAGAGCACCCAAGCTGCTAGAGGACTGTAGGTAGAATTTAGCACTGTGAGGCCATATCTGTAAAAGCATATGAAAAGTTCAAACAGATGTCTCAGAGTTGTTTTAAGGCTGGTCTTCTGGCTAAACAGTGGTTTTAAGTACTACAAAGAAGAAATAGTTTGTAGACAGTTGAATCCCTGATGGATCAGTAAAATATACAAATATATTTATTATGTTTCCTAGATCCAAGTTGGAAAGTAGCTGTGCTACTTGTGTGTGTGTGTGTGTGTGGGGGGGGGGTTATCTCACGCTGCATGCATACAGAAAGCCAGATAAATAGTTCAGATTATTTGAATAAATAGTGATGTTTTGAATGCTTCATTGAAATTGGTGCAATTGGTATAAATTAGATATTACAGTGGTGCTATTAATATTGAGTTGGAAAACATAGCATCCCTACTTTGTAATTTTGTCATCTGTTTGGCTGTTAACACTGCTCTCATTGGACCATGCTGATGTCTTTTTTTGGCATACCTTCAGTTCACTTTTTCTTGAGATGGTGTTTAGGTAGGTGACTGAAAGGAGAAAGACAAAAAGAAGTTAGCAACCGGATAGGCACTTGTTGGATATACTAGTTTGTAGTGCCACTGGTAGAATGGCTAGAAATTTGGAAAAGAAGTAGAAAAACTTTATAGAATTTGAAAATTTTGTAGGTACTATAATAACATTTATAGGATGAGCATTTAGGAAAAAGTGGCAACAATTGGCAGGAATTCAGTAATTCTCAGTAGTAGAATTCACATTTACAATAAGGCAACAGTCTAACAAAATTGCCAGTAATGATACATTTCAGGTCCAAACTAATTTGGTTTGTTCATTTAGAAACATTCTGAGGCTTTGTTGCAATTTAACATAGCAGAGCAGTTGTACAGTAAATCTCTTAAGCCTTGACTAACAAACGACTACAAATTCCTTTCCTGTTTCTTTCTAGAAATCACCTTAGTCTGCGAGTTAAAAAGTAATTGTAGTGAGAAAATAACAGATCTGAAGTAGGCAGAATTCATTTGGATGCAACCTGTGGGTATCGGATCCGACCTCGGATCCGAGCTGGCATTTCAAAAGCTTAGGATCCGAGCTCCTAGCTCCTCCCTCTACCCATAATCCCCTGCCAAGCCCTAACTGACCTCAGATTTCGTTTGCCGCGTTTCAAGTAGCAACGGATTCCTCGAGCTCCTGGCAGAATTACTGTTCAGATAAGTTTTGACAAAAAAAAAAATCTTTAAAGTTTTTACTCTCTTTAGTTGTGTGTGTGTTTTAGGCTTTCCTCTCTTTACCTTAAAACTTTTCTTCGGGTTTTGCGTAGTTTGTGTGAGTTTTCAGTTTATTTTGTGTGTTAGGCCTGTAGGGTGTAATGGCAGAAGCCCCTAAGGCAGTTTTCTCAAAATGTAATGAGTGTGGCCACAAGCTGTCCCCAGCTGATGGCCACACTCGGTGCGTTAAATTCTTGGGGGTTGAACACCTGTCATCTGGTTGTACCATATGCGCAGGGTTCAACCCCCGAGCTTTAAGGGAGCGGAGGTCGAAGTTAGTACTGGCGGGACTTCTCCCTCCAGATGCGGCTTCGGCCTCTGCCCCTGTTAGCCAGCAACCTTCCACTGGTGCTTCGGTCTCCCTTTCCCCGGCAGGGACTCAACCTCCCACCAAGAAGCCGGAGGATAGGGAGACCATTAGAGAGAAGGAGAGACAGAAGAAGAGACATAAAGAGAGGCACCACAAACGACAGGCCGAGACCTCAAGCTCGGCCCCTCCGTCTAAGCGGGCCTCTCCTGTGTCTTCTAGAGCTCCTCCTCCTCGGCTCCATTCCCCTCGGTTCTCTTCTGGACCCGAGGAGGAGGCTAGCCCTTCGGTGAGGTCTCCGAGGCAGCTCTCTAGGTCCACTTCGGTGGCCTCATCTAGATCCACTTTCTCTATGTCAGAAGCAGACATGGACCGGATGATGAGGCGTTTCATCCAGGCCCAGATGCAAATGGGAGTGATCTTAGCCCCCCCCCCAACCGGGAGGGGCTTCGACCCCATTTTTCGTCCCCTTGGCTCCTTCTCCGACCCATCTCCCGGGTTCGGAGCTGTCGGAGCCGGGCAGAGTTGGATCCGGGGGTGGTTTGGATCCGATTGGTCGGCGCACCTCGGATCCGATCCATCCCTTGAGTGCTTCAGGTACTTCGGACCCGACCTCTCGGAGCCGAGGGCCTAGCCTCGGATTCGAGGGAGCTGGTGTGTCTTCGACTCCGTCTAGGTCGGAGCACATCGGTCTCTCGGATCTGATGGTCTCGGCTCCGGCTCCGATCCGTGCGTCGGATCCGAGTGGGGGTCGGCTCTCGGGGCTTAGAGAGGCCGGCTCTCCCTCGGCTTTCGACGTAGTGGAAAGGGCACTGTTGAGGACTACCGGACCCCAGTCCCTGCCACGGCTCCACCCCGCACTCCCTTGCAGCTGGGCCAGGCTCCCATCAGCCGGTCCCAGGGACAGCCCGCCTCGATGTCCCAAGTAGTTCCTTTGGAACATCTGGCTGCTGAAGAGGACTCCTCGGACACTCCCCCTGAGGAAGTGCCTCGGAAGCGTAAGTGTAAAAGGAGACACATGGACTCCCCTGAGTCCATTACCGAAGACACAGACTTGGATGAAGGGGAGGGCTCCCCAAGGTCACCCCCGGAGGACGTCTCCTTTGGAGACATTATGGAGATGCTTAGAATCAGGGGGGGGTGGTCTGCCCCCAAGGCCTCCTCAGATGAGTCTGTGTTCTTGGAGGCATTCGAGGTGGGCCCATCTACCTCTTGGGTGTCCCCTCCTGCCGATCCTCTGGTGGACCTTATTTCCACCAGAGCATGGAAGGAACCGGACACCGTTGAGCCTGTCCCCAAGCATCCGGATCGAATCCTGAGCCCACCGGTGGACCGCACTCATTGGAGCAAGGGCCCCCCGGTAGATGCTATGATGATGGCCGCAGCCACAAAGAGGGAATTAGCCCAGGAAAGTCCCTCTATGCATCCTCTGAGCAAAGAGTCCCTCTCGATGGATCGCATTGGGAAGCGAGCTTTTAGTTCAGCAACCTTCTCTGTGAGAGCGCTGAATTACATGGCACATGTCATCAGGATGCAGCGGGACCTGATTAAAGAGTACGCGGCATCTCCCCCAGAGTCCATGTCAACGGAGGACAAGCACGTGTACTCCACCCGTATGGCCACTCTCAGATCAGTTTCTAATATTTCTATGCGGCTACTTTCTCACGCAACTGAGGGAGCCGCTAGAGCTAGTGGAGCGGGCCTCGTCATGAGGCATCAGGCCTGGCTCCACCACTGTGACTTTGCAGAGCCCTTCAAAGCGACCTTCGCGAATGCCCCCTTTGATGGTTCTGCCCTGTTTGGCAAAACCGTTCGTGAAATGTTAGTCCAGAGCGAGAAGGACGTGAAAATGCTGTCTGCCTTCGAAGTCTGCTTCTCAGCTCCCCAGAGATCCTTCTCGAAGAACCAAAAGGGACAGAAGAAGATGTGGTTTCGGAAGTCGCAGCAATCCCAACCTGCTCCGGATAAAAAGTCCTTCCGTGGCAGAGGAGGACAGGGAGGTCGCCGTCCTAGAGGCAGAGGGGCTCCTAGGAACTTTGGGTCCAGAGAACCCTTCTCTGACAGACCCACGCAACAGCCCTGAAAGGTTGCCCGGCTGTCCATCTCTGGAGGCAGTCGGGGGGGGCGTTTTTCGAGGCACCTGACTTCTTGGGAGTCAATCACATCAGACCGTTGGATGCTTCGTGTGATATCCAGAGGTTATGCCATTCACCTGAGCAAAATCCCCAGATCCCGAAGCCTCCCCGATGTACCACCCGACCAAAGGGAGGCAGCAACTGTCGAAATCGAGCAGCTGTTAGAAAAAAGAGCCGTCCAGCGCGTTCCCCGAGATCAGACCGGATCAGGGTTTTACTCCAGGTTCTTCTTGGTGCCAAAGAAAACGGGGGACTTAAGACCGATCTTAGACCTTTCCTTGCTGAACCTGTCTGTAACCAAGCAAAAGTTCCGGATGGTCACTCTACAGTCTATACTCCCCCTTTTGCGGGAGAACGATTGGATGTGCTCTATCGACCTCAAGGACGCGTACTACCACATTCGGATGGACAGATGGTCCAGGAGGTTCCTTCGCTTCCGGCTGGGAGCCAGCCACTACCAGTTCAGGGTCCTTCCATTTGGTCTCACCTCTGCCCCCAGGGTGTTCACCAAGGTACTAGCAGTGGTAGCGGCCCACCTGAGACTCCAGGGATTACAGGTCTTTCCGTACCTGGACGACTGGCTCCTCACAGCATCATCAAGGCATCTACTGTGCTCAGCCAGGGACTATTTCCTCCTTATAGCCCCAAGGCTGGGCATCACCATAAACTTGGAAAAATCTTTACTGCATCCCACACAACTTATAGATTTCATAGGAGGAAGGTTAGACACAAGATCAATGCGGGCCTTCCTCACTCCAGATCAACTGTCCAGCCTGAGGTGTCATATCACAGCAGTCCTGCAACCGTTTCTGACGGCGGCTTCGGTCCTGAGGGCCCTGGGTTCAATGGCAGCAGCTATTCCACTTCTTCTCCATGCTCGCTTACACATGCGGGTTCTTCAATGGACCCTACAGGTCCAGTGGTCTCCGCTGTACCCTTCTCTCAACAGCCCGATAGCTGTCAGCAAGGCATGCAGGGACTCCCTGTTTTGGTGGCTCCAGTCTCCGGAGCTTCTAGCAGGGAGACCCTTTTGTGCAACATTCCCCCTAGCCACGGTGACTACGGATGCTTCTCGCCTCGGGTGGGGGGGAACATTCTGTGGGCAAGATTGTCCAAGGCACGTGGAACAGTTCAGAGACCTCGTTGCATATAAATGTCCTGGAGATGAGGGCGGTGCTCTTAGCGTTGCAAGCACTTCACAGCCTTCTCCCTGCAGGGACTATTGCAATCCAGACGGACAAATGTCGGTAGTCTGGTACATCAACAAGCAGGGGGGAACCAGGTCCTATCCCCTTTGTCGAGAGGCCATGAGAGTCTGGGAATGGGCATTCTCCACCAAACGCTTTCTTGTAGCAACGCACATTCCGGGAAGGTCCAACATCCTTGCGGACAAGCTCAGTCGCACCATTTTTTCCCCTCACGAATGGTCTCTCAATCCTCTGGTAGCGAAGAAGATTTTTGCCGTCTGGGGGCAACCCTGTTGCGATCTTTTTGCTTCTCACTCAAACGCCAAATGTGACAGTTTCTTCGCTCTGCTTCCCCCACCTGGGGAATCCCCGAGAGATGCACTGGTGCATGCTTGGCCTCCCGGTCTCCTTTATACTTATCCTCCACTACCTCTAATGCAGAGGCTCTTGCAGAAAGCCAACAGTTTGGGGAGCAGAATGATTCTCATTGCCCCGTTCTGGCCTCGTCAGCCTTGATTCCCTTATGTATGGTCTCACAAAGTGAATCTGCCCTGGATTCTAGATCCGATCCCGGATCTCATTTCCCATCCTCAAGGACTCCCGATTCCGAATCTACACACCTTGAGATTGGCAGCCTGGCTGCTCCAGTTCCATCCTTGATTAGGACTCCCGGTATCTCGTCACCTGTCAAGGCCATTTTAGTGGCGGCTCATAAACCTTCCACTAGGAAGGTTTACCGGAGCAAATGGAAAAGGTTTTCTATTTGGGCGACTCAGAACAATGTTGATCCTTTTTCTGCACCAATGTCTGCGGTACTGGACTTCTTAACAGACCTCTTTCATCAGGGGGCCAGTTCTTCCACGGTAAAGGTACAAATGGCAGCGATTTCCCATTATCATGTGGGTCATGAGTCAGCTCCCCTCATGACTGCAAAACTTTGCAAGACCTTTCTTAAAGGAGTTTTTCTGTTGAGGCCCCCGGTCAAAGAAGCTGTGCCACCTTGGGACCTATCTTTAGTCCTACAGGCCCTTACTGCTCCTCCCTTTGAGCCTGCAGCTTCTGTAGATCTAAAGTACCTTTCCTGGAAGACTGCCTTCTTGGTAGCCATCACCTCAGCCAGAAGAGTGTCGGAACTCCAGGCTCTATGCGTCAAACCGCCTTACCTCTCCTTTTTTCCCGATAGGGTGTTCCTCAGGACCAATCCTTCTTTTCTTCCAAAAGTTTCTTTGGAATCTAATATTAACCAATCAATCAATTTACCTGTTTTTTTCCCCAACTATAAAAACAAAGGAGAATATAAGCTGCATTCTTTAGATGTTCACAGACAATTGCGCTTCTACATTCACAGAACGGCTGGTCATAGACAATCAGATCAACTGTTAGTCTCCTTTGCTAAATTTGCTATGGGTAAAGCAGTCTCCAAAGTCACACTGTCGAGATGGATTGCTAATTGTATTTTGCAGGCTTATGACACTTCAGGTAGGCCTGTTCCTCAGAGGGTTACAGCTCACTCTACTAGGGCAGTTTCCACTTCAGCCACTTTTAAGTCCCGAGTGCCATTGGATGATATCTATGCAGCAGCCACTTGGGCCTCGTCTCATACCTTCATTTCTCATTATAAGGTGGATGTTGTTTCCAGGGGGAGAGCATCCTTTGGCTCAGCAGTGCTCCGGAACATCCTTCCATGACGGCCTCCCAAGATTTAGGTAGCTGGGGACTCTGTCCCACAGGTTGCAGACAAATGAAGTCTGCCTACTTCTGATTTAGAAGTTATGTACTCACCATAACGTTCCATCTGAGTAGGTGACTTCATTTGGATGCAACCATCCTCCCCCCTCCATCCCCCTGACCTACATAGAGTAAGAGTTTATTCCTGTGTTCAGGTATTTTTATACTAGTATTCACTAGGCAAACTCAATCTGAGGTCAGTTAGGGCTTGGCAGGGGATTATGGGTAGAGGGAGGAGCTAGGAGCTCGGATCCTAAGCTTTTGAAATGCCGGCTCGGATCCGAGGTCGGATCCAATACCCACAGGTTGCATCCAAATGAAGTCACCTACTCAGATGGAACGTTATGGTGAGTACATAACTTCTAATTACAGTTATATGTCAAATTAAAGACAGCATTTTATACAGGGTAACACAGCTGTGATAGCAAGTGAGGTCAGTAAAAATGATTGTAATACACCAGACGCCCATTAGGTATGGAGTTTTAACAAAGGCCACAACATTATAACACTTCTACAGTTGAGAGAAAGGTTTGCTAAAATACCCAACAAAATCAGAACTGTAACAGAGTTTGTAAGCGAAAGTAAAATTTCCCTCAAATAATAAATGTTCTCATATCACTCTGAAAACGTTAATTGTCAGTAATGTAGAAAATGAACATATCTAATTGCTAAATGTTCTAATTACTAAATGCTCAATGTGTATTATTATCTTGGAGCTTTTCTACCCGGGCCTCTGCTGAAAATGGACATGTATCCAGTCGGACTATCCCGGTCGACAAATGTAAAATAAATAAATAAAGTAAATAATTGACAGTGAATTATACAGAGAGACAACCATAAACTTAGGCTTTTAGCATCAACAGCAATCCTTTGTATCCTTTACTCAAAGAGGGGAGATAACTAGGTATACATGCAGCTAGAGGAACTCCTGCAAGGGAGACATATCCTGCTAAAGAGTAACTAGTAAACGATAGCAATTTTTCGAATTACAGGCTTCTAAAAGGCACAAAGGATTATGGGAAACACCATTGGCACTGTGGGCATGGGATACTCTAATATGAGTGAGGAAAATCTGGAGAGTGGTTTCACCCAAGTTAGTGTTGTAAAGAAAAGCAGTCATTAAGAGACTTAAGGTATGTTTAATTCAGTTAGTGATTCTATACATGAGCACCTTGTTACAAGTCTCTCTCTTCACAGGTTTCTGCTTGGTTCTACATGACACATCTAACTTGTGGACAAGGGAAGTAGAAACAGATGGTGGTTAGTCTGAAACCCTGACAGATTAGGAAAACAGACAAATAATTATTATGTTTCCTAGAGCCAAGTTTTAAAGTAGCCATGCTGCTAATGATGGGGGGATTACCTCGCGCTGCATGCATGTCAGAAAGCCAGCTAAGTAGTTTTAAATTATTTGAGTAAATAATGATCTGAAGTAGTTAACTTCATTTGTGTAGCAACCTTTGGGAATCGGATCCGACCTCTGATCCGAGCCGGCAGTTTTCAACAGCTTTAGATCCGAGCTCCAAGTTCCTCTCCTTACCCATAATCCCCTGCCAACCCTGACTGACCTCAGATCTAGTTTGCCGCGGTTTCATTCAGCAGCTTGATCGTGAGTCTCCTGGTGTTCTCGTCTCTTCGTGAGAAAAAAATTTTACTTTTTTAAATATTTTTCTGCAATTTTTGGTGTGAGAGTGTGTTTAACCCCCTTATAGTCTAAACTCTCTTAGTTTACCTTAATTCTAGTTATCCTTCCCCTACCTTCGTGGTTCCGTCAGTGTTGTGTGTGTGTGTGTGTGTTTGGGGCCTTGTGTGTGTGGGTTACTTTCTCAGTATGTCTGAGGCCCCAAAGTTAATATTCTGTAAGTGCACTGAGTGTGGCCATAAGCTGTCTCCAGTGGATGGCCACACTCTTTGTGTATTGTGCCTTGGGGTTGAACACCTGTCCTCTGGTTGTACCATTTGTGCAGTGTTCAACCCCAGGGCACTTAAGGACCGGAGGTCTAAGCTGATTCTGGCGGGTCTTCTGCCTCCGGATTCATCTTCTACCTCCGGTCCTTCCGTGGCTCCCGCAGCGGCTGCCACTCCTGCTTCCCTCCTCCCGGCCGGGACTCAACCTCCCACCTTAGGCTCGGAGGAGAGGGAGGCTAGGAAAGAAAGGAAGAGGGAGAAGCACCACAAGCGGCGGGCCGAGGCCTCCGCTTCGGCCCCCCGGCTAAGCGGTCTTCTCCCTCCAGGGCTTCTGGTTCTCCTCTTTCTTAGATCCGGTCCCCGTGCTTTTCACCGGGTCCTGAGGAGGAGGAGACCTGATCTCCGTCGAGGTCATCGAGGCGACACTCCCGCCCCGCCTCGGTGGCCTCGTCAAGATCTACAAGAAGTCTCAGAGATGCAGATTTGGACCGGACGATGAGAAGATTCCTCCAGGCCCAACTGCAGATGAGAGTGCTCCTGCCCCCCCCCCTCTGGGGGGAGGGAGCTCGACCCCCTTCTTTGCCCCGATAGCTCCTTCTCCGTCCCGTTTGCTGGGTTCGGAGTCTTCGGAGCCGGGCAGCCTTGGAGCCGGGGGTGTGTCGGCGCCGGTAGTCTCGGGTACTTCGGCGCCGACACTTCCCTCGAGTCTGTCGGGTCCATTTTCTTCGGATCCGAGCTCTCGGAGCCAAGGGTTGAGCTTCGGATCCGGCGGTATTGGTATGCCTTCGGCTCCGTCCAGGTCGGAGCATGCTGGTCCGTCGGATCCGATCGCTTTGGCACCAGCCCCGATCCATCCGTCGGATCCGAGGGAGAGTCTGCTTTCGGATCCCAGAGAGAGCAGCTCTCCCTTGGCATTCGACATGGTGGAGAGGGTTCTGTCGAAGGATTCCAGGCCCCCGACCCTTGCCACGGCTCCACCCTGCACTCCTTCTCAGTTGGGCCCGGCTTCCATCACCCGGCCCCAGGGACAGCCTGCTTTGACGTCCCAGGTAGTTCCAGTGGAACAAGATGTTGCTGGTGAGACCTTTTTGGACAGCCCCCCAGAGGAGGTCCCTCAAAAGTGAAGGTGCAAGAGGAGGCACCTGTACTCCCCCGAGTCCTTGACTGAGGACACGGATTTGCAGGAAGGGGAAGGCTCCCCAAGATCACCCCCCCGAAGATGTCTCATTTGGTGACATCATGGAGATGCTCAGAATAAAGGGGGGGGGTGGTTTGCCCCAAAGCCTACCTCGGATGAATCCGTGTTCCTGGAGGCGTTTGAAGCAGGCTCGTCTACCTCTTGGGTGTCCCCTCCGGCCGACCCCCTGGTAGATTTGATCACTACCAGGGCATGGCAGGAGCCGGACACTGTGGAGCCAGTCCCCAAGCGCCCGGACAAGATCCTTAGCCCACCCCCTGACAAGTCACACTGGAGTAAGTCTCCCCCGGTAGATGCCATGTTGGTGGCAGCGGCCACCAAGAGGGAACTTGCTCAGGAGAGTCCCTTGGTTCATACCCCGAGCAAGGGGTCTCGGTCGATGGACCGCCTAGGGAAGCGGGTGTTTCGTTTAGCGACCTTCTCGGTGAGGTCACTGATCTACATGGCACACATGCTCCGACTGCAGTGGGACCTTATTAAAGAGTACGCTGCGTCGCCCCCCCTGAGTCCATGTCAGCGGAGGACAAACAATTGCACTCCACCCGGATGGCCACTCTACGATCCATGTCTAACAGCTCTATGCGGCTTCTGTCTCATGCCACGGAAGGAGCCGCTAGAGCCGGCGGAGCGGGCCTTGTTATGAGACGTCAGGCCTGGCTCCAACACTGTGATTTCGCGGAACCCTTCAAGGCGTCGTTCACTAATGCCCCTTTTGATGGTTCTGCCATCTTTGGCAAAACCATGCGAGATACCTTGGTCCAGAGTGAAAAGGACGGGAAGACATTGTCTGCTGCCGGAGTCCGCTTCTCTGCTCCCCAGAGGTCCTTTTCTAAGAACCAAAAGGGACAGAAGAAGATGTGGTTCCAGAAGTCGCAACAGTCCCATTCCGCTCCGGACTTCCAGCCCTTCCGCGGCAGAGGAGGGCAGGGTGGACACCGCCCTAGAGGCATAGAGGGCCCGCGGAACTTTGGATCCAGAGAATTCTTTTCGGACCAACCCACGCAACACCCCTGAGGGGTTGCCCGACTGCTCCACTCTGGAGGCAGTCGGGGGGGCGTTTCCCGAAGCAGCCAGCAGCTTGGGAGTCCATCACGACAGACTGCTGGGTGCTTCGCATCATATCCAGAGGATATCAGATTCCCTTCTCTCGTTACCCACGCAGCCCCAGATACCTCCCCGATGTCCGACCCGATCAGAGGGAGGCCAGAGCAATGGAAATCCAGCATTTGCTGGGAAAAAGAGCCATCCAACACGTCCCCCTAGATCAGTGCAGGTCCGGGTTTTACTCCAGGTTCTTCTTGGTGCCAAAAAAGACGGGGGACTTATGACCAAGCCTCGACCTTTCTTCCCTGAATCTGTCAGTAACCAAAGAGAAGTTCCGCATGGTCACTCTTCAATCCATTCTCCCCCTCTTACGGGAGAACGATTGGATGTGCTCTGTAGACCTCAAGGATGTGTACTACCACATTCTGATGGACAGGCGATCCAGGAGGTTCCTCCGCTTCCGGCTAGGAGCCAGTCATTACCAGTTCAGGGTCCTCCCCTTTGGTCTCACCACAGCCCCCAGAGTGTTCACCAAAGTGTTAGCAGTGATAGCAGCCCACCTGAGGCTCCAGGGAATTCAGGTTTTCCCGTACCTGGACGACTGGCTCCTGACCACCCCGACAAGGCATCTACTCTGTTCAGCCAGAAACTACTTTCTCCGTCTAGCTCCCCGGCTGGGGATCACTATCAACATAGAGAAGTTGTCTCTTACTCCGACTCAGATTATAGACTTCATAGGGGCCAGATTGGACACAAACAAGCTCCTAGCTTTCTTGACCACAGACCGGCTACTATCCCTGAGGCTACATGTGCAGGCCATTCTACAATCTCCAGTTCCCCTGGCGGAATTGGTCCTGAGGGCTCTTGGCTCAATGGCGGCAGTGATCAACTTATTGCCAATGGCACGTTTGAACATGAGGGTCTTGCAATGGACCCTCCAGGTCCAGTGGTCCCTTCTTCACTACCCTCTGAACCATCCCATCCCCCTCAGCAGGGCCTGCAAGAGGGCCCTCCTATGGTGGCTCCAATCTCCAGACCTTCAGCAAGGACGCCCCTTTTCTATGATCCCTCCTGTAGCCACGGTGACCACGGACACCTCCCACCTAGGGTGGGGGGGCATTGTTCGGGCAGGACAGTCCAAGGCACGTGGGACCTCATGGAGACCTCACTGCATATCAACGTCCTAGAGATGAGGGCAGTGCTGTTAGCGTTGCAAGCACTTCAGGACCTTCTTCCCGTAGGAACGATTGCGATTTAGATGGACAACATGTCGGTTGTCTGGTACATCAACAAACAAGGGGGAACCAGGTCTTACCCACTCTGTCGAGAGACCATGAGAGTGTGGGAATGGGCTGTCTCCACCAACCGCTTTCTCATAGCAACGCACATTCCGGGACGGTCCAACATCCTAGCAGGCTTTCTCATAGCAACGCACATTCCGGGACGGTCCAACATCCTAGCGGACAAACCTAAGTCGTACGATCCTGGTCCCATACGAGTGGTCTCTGAATCCCGAGATAGCAAATCGGATCTTCGCCAAATGGGGGTCAACCCTGTTGCGATCTCTTTGCCTCTCTGTCGAACACAAAATGTTATGACTACTTCGCTCTCATTTCCCCCTCCGGGGAACCCCCAAGAGAGACGCTCTGGTGCATGCTTGGCCTCCTGGTCTTCTTTATGCATACCCTCCTCTTCCTCTAATGCTGAAGTTTCTTCCGAAAGCCAGTCATTTGCTGAGCAGGATAATCCTCATTGCCCCGTTTTGGCCTCGTCAAACCTGGTTCCCTTACCTTTGGTCTCATCTCATGAATCCTCCTTGGATTCTGGATCCCTGTCCGGATCTAATATCCCACCCCCTAGATCTCCCAGTCCCGAACCTGGACAACCTCAAGCTCACAGCTTGGCTGCTCCAGTTCCACTCATAGCGAGGACTCCCGGAATCTCTTCCCCAGTTAAAACCATTCTAGTAGCTGCGCACAAGCCTTCTACTAGAAAGATCTATAGCAGCAAATGGAAACGTTTCTCCATTTGGGCGGAACGCAAAAATTTGGATCCTTTTACAGCTCCTCTGCCCACTGTATTAGACTTTCTATCAGGACTGTTTCATCAAGGAGCTAGTTCCTTCACAGTCAAGGTCCAACTAGCAGCTATCTCTCATTATCACGTTGGAAATGAATTGGGCCCTTTGATCACCATGAAATTGTGTAAGACCTTTTTGAAGGGCACCTTTTTGCTCAGACTCCCAGTGAAGGAGATTGTCCCTCCTTGGGATTTAACGTTAGTGCTTCAGGCCTTGACATCTCCCCCATTTGAGCTTGCAGCCTCCATAGATCTGAAATTCTTATCATGGAAAACGGCCTTTCTTGTCGCTATCACCTCGGCTCGAAGGGTCTCTGAGTTACAGGCCCTATGTGTAAAACCCCCTTACTTGACCTTTCATAAGGATAGAGTTTACCTCAGGACCAATCCCTCCTTTCTTCCCAAGGTTGCCTGTGAGTCAAATATTAACCAGTCCATCAACTTGCCGGTCTTTTTTCCTAACTACCATAACAAAGGGGAATACAAATTACATTCATTGGATGTGCATAGACAACTTCGCTTCTACATCCACAGGACATCTGGTCATAGGAAATCCGACCAGTTGTTCGTCTCCTTTGCCAAATTTAACTTGGGTAAACTTGTATCAAAAGTCACACTCTCTAGATGGATTTCACAGTGCATCCTTTTAGCATACGACAGTTCGGGCAGGCCCGCACCTCAAGGAGTCCATGCCCACTCTACTCGATCTATGTCTACCTCTGCGGCTTTCAGAGCTAGAGTTTCTTTGGATGATATTTGCTCGGCAGCCACTTGGGCTTCATCTCATATTTTTATCAATCACTACAAATTGGACATTATTTCCAGAGGGAGAGCATCCTTTGACTCTGCAGTGCTCCGGAACATCCTTCCATAAAGGCCGCCCAAGGTTCAGGTAGCTGGGGACTCTGTCCCAAAGGTTGCTACACAAATGAAGTTAACTACTTCAGATTAAGAAGTTATGTACTCACCATAACGTTCCATCTGAGTAGGTAAACTTCATTTGTTAGCAACCGTCCCTCCCTCCTGCCCCCTCACTTGCAAATGTTCTCATACTCAGGTCCATAGGTTTTACCCATTTATCTTGGGATTAGTCATTGCTAGCAGTTTTCTGCTGTTGGGCAAACTTGATCTGAAGTCATTCAGGGTTGGCAGGAGATTGTGGGTAGGGGGAGGAGCTTGGCGCTCAGATCTAAAGCTGTTGAAAACTGCTGGCTCAGATCCGAGGTCGGATCCGATTCCCAAAGGTTGCTAACAAATGAAGTTTACCTACTCAGATGGAACGTTATGGTGAGTACATAACTTCTTATTTTGAATGCTTCACTGGAATTAGTACGTTGAGTATAAATTGGGTATTACAGAGGTACTATGAATATCGAGCTGGAAAACATAGAATTCCTACTTTGTAATTTTGTAGTCTGGCTAAGTGTTAATGCGGCTTGCACTGGACCACTCCAATATCTTTTTGGAGTACCTGCAGTTCACTTTTTCTTGCTGTGCTGTTTAGGGTAGGTGATTCAAGGGGGAGATAACTAGCCCTGCATGCAGCTACAAGGAAATCCTGCAAGTAAGACCTATCCTGCTAAAGAGTTAACTAGTAAAGGGCTTGCTATTTTATATCCAACATTAAGGCAATCAATTTTGCTACTGATAATTGCCACCTAATATGCATGTTTTTTGTAGTTTAATATTGTTTGGAAACATTGTGAAAATGTTATATGCATAGATTATGCAGTAATTAATAAAATATTAGAATTTGTTTTCTTCCACTGAAAGTCACTGTAAAGTGCTAGGAAGAATAATCTGGTTATTAGTTACAGCCGGGACTGTAATTGTTTCAAAGTTTGAATAACTTAGCTATTGTTATTGCCCTCTATTTTAAAATAAAACCAATATTAAAAAAAAACAGACATATTCTTTAAGGGATTGTGCCACCAATCAACTTTTAGGCCGTATTTCACTCTTTCTACAATGAAAAGAAAAGTATTTTTCAAAGATTGAGCTTGCATTCTGGAAGAGTATTCCCCAGAATGTTTGCTAAATTAAAAAATGTAATGACTTTTAAGAAAAAAAAAATACCCATATAAACAAAAACAAACATAGATGTTATAAAGATACATGAAGAATCGCAGCAAACTAATTAAATTAATTAGTAAACTAATTTTATACACAATATTTTGTTAACCCCTATGAATTACTATTACATTTTGAAAAAGCTTTATATTTTACCGTTTTTTTTTTTCATCTGAGACTGCTAGCAGAAAGCATAATAATCTTTTTGTGCCTAAGATTTATCAATGCCAAATTATACAAACCTCCTTATGAAGTGATCTCTGATTATTTGTAGTGTTTAGTCTATCTTGTTTGTTTCTTACTTAATAGTTCTGCTGCATTGTCTTTACAGTTTTTGCCTTACTTAATGTATTTCATGTATTCTTTGTGTAACTTTGGCTTGGGTCCTGATTGAAAAGGGTCTTTTGGACCAGTTAACTTACTCAGTTAAACAAAGTAAATAGAATATCACCAAAAACTAGTGTGCCACCCATTATTGATGTACTTTGGAAAGCACTCAAACAGATCAGCAGTTCTTCCCATGATAATTTGTGTCTGTCTTGCAGACTTTCAAAGATACAACCCTTGTTAGACATCATAAGGTTAATATGCTAATACTTTTTTTATAATCCAAATACCATTTTTGTTTCATAGGATCAGTGTTACGAGGCAAACCTTTGATATTAGCACCATAACCCATTGTCTAACAAATAACGTTCCCAGTTTACATTCTTTTGCAACCTGCATAATTTATGAGATATTGCAAATCATATAACTTGTGTTTTCAGTAGAGGATTTTTGAGCAAAGTTGTCTGGAAGCAGGTGGTTTCCTGGCTTAAAATACATTAGGATGCAAGCAAATTAGTCTCCTGCTGCTGAGGATGGAATGTGTTAATCAACAGTGCATACAGGTAGTTTATAGGGCCATTTGTTGTCAAACACTCAAGTTCTGTTCCTGAATGCTTGCAGTTTCACCTAAGATTACAGTAATGAAAATCTGTGGTACTCTCAGATATAATGTTAAATATTACCAAAATCAAAGAAAGACACTGGATACATTTCAATTTTTTTTTAAACTTCCCCAGATAAAGTACTACAACCAATGCAGTAAATCCTCTGCTCCAAAACTTTTGTCTTTTAGAGCTGAATATCTGATGTTAAGTTGTCTATCTCGCCTTCATTCTTGCTGGATGGGTTAGTTGGTTCCACCTATATCCCACAATGCTGTTGGTTGCTTCTACGGTTCCTGGTGAGTGTTAGCTTTTCTTCTAAAAGTTACTCTTTTTCCCAAATTCTTCCTAGATTAGTGTAGATCATAGAACTTTATCCCCACCCTAATATTTCTTTATTAAAAGAACTGTTGGTTCTCCCTTTGGGCCTTTGGCCTTCCTTCCCTAGGGAGTGTTTGTGTAGTTTACTTTAATTTTTGTACTTAATTTTTAGTATTTCTACTAAAATTATTATTTTTGCTGACAGGGTATAACTTGTGTGTTTGGGTGTGTGTTTGTGTACACCTGTCAGTTAGGAGATGTCGCTGTCAGAAAATGTCTCTGACAGGCCTCTCACTCTTCTTGTGTCTGTCTGGGGCCTTTGCACCTGCAGGACTCCTGTGCTGTGTGCCATGGCTTCAGCCCCAGGGTCCTGCAGGAAAGAAAACAAGTTGATTCTGAGAGGTTTGTTGAAGCCAGAGGATTCCCTGTCAGTTTCAACAGGTCTAGGTCACCTTCTCTTGGCTCCCTGCTGTCTGATCTCATTCCTCTAGGTCATCGAGGCTGTCCGATCATGACCTTCAGAGAGTGGTGAGTCGACTACTTAAGTCCGAGGCACTAGCCCAGATGCTTCAGAGCCCGACTCATCAGTGAGCCATCACTGTCGGTGCCGAGGGGTTCTTAGCTCCTCGGGGGACCTCTGGCTCTGCCTGACACACAGTCGGCTCCATCAGCCCCTCCTCGATGCTGCCTCAGGCTCACTCCCTCATCCCGGACCGCAGAGAGCCAGCTCCTCAGGAGCCCCTGTCTGATTTGGCAGAAGAGCCCCTCGGAAGAGGAAGCACATTGACTCACCTGAGTCTATCACGCCAGACACAGATCTGGATGATTCTGAGGGTTCCCCTTCTGAAGATGTCTCATTTGCAGACATTCTGGAGATCCTGAAACAGAGGGAAATTGGCCAGCCCTCAACCCTTCGGAGGACGAATCTGTGTATCTTGAGGCGTCCACCTCCTGGGTGTCCCCCCCTCATGCAGGTGGTTGCTAAGAAGGCATGGACGGCTCCTGATTCAGTGGACCCCACTCCCAGGAGACCCTCTAAATTCATCACAGCTCCATCAGACAAACAATTTTATCAAAAGGAGTTTCTGTGGATGCTATGGTGGTCAAAGAAGGAACTGGCTGATCCTTCAGTGCCTGTCCATCCACCTAACAAGGAATCTAGGTCCATGGATACTCAGCGACATTTACCATGCGTTTCAAGATAAAATGAACACGAGCTGGCTATCCTTAATCCATATCTAACTCCTCCATGGACAGGTGTAGCTTTACGTGAAACGCCTGGATGCGGCTATGCAATTTTGCAGACCCTTTCAAGACGTCTTTCACGAACTCCCCTTTTGATGGATCATCTCTTTGGTCCTCAAGTGAAAGAAACCCTGACTAGGTGCGAGACTGATGGCAAGACCCTTTCTGCCGTCAGAGTCCGTTTCGACTCCTTCTAGGCCTTACCCCAAAGGCCAGAAGGGTGGGAAGATGTGGTTCCGTAAACAATCTCAAGGGACTTCAGAGTCGTTCCTACCAGAGGCAGAGGTGGGAATAACAATGGTAGAGAACCAGGGCAATCGGGAAGCCTTTCCTGACAAGCCCTTTCAGCATCCCTGAGGTGTTGCCCGACTGCCCATCTTCGGAGGCAGTCAGGGAAGATTGTCACTGTACCCAGAAGCCTGGCTATCCCTGACTCAAGACAAATGGGTACAGTCCATCATTTCAAGGCTATTCTATCCCAAATCAATCAAAAATCCCTTCCAGATGTTCCAATAGCAGCTTTGGAAATTTCAAAACTGCTTGCAAAAGAGCAATTCAGTCAGTGCCAGCAGACCAACAAGGATGCGGAATCTACTCAAGGTTCTTTTTAGTTCCAAAGAAAAGGGGACTGGAGTCCGATTTTTGGATCTCAGTGTCTTGAACTAATCAGTCAAGAAAACAAGATTTCGGATGGTCACGCTGCAATCCATTCTTCCCCTTTGGGCAAAGGAAACTGGATGTGCTCTATAGACCTTCCAGAAGATTCCTCCGCTCCAGGCTGGGAACCAGTCATTTTCAGTTCAGGGCCCTGCCTTTTGGTCTCACCACTGCCCCCTGGGTGTTTACCAAATGCATGGCAGTGGTAGCTTCTCACCTGAGACGACAGGATTCCAGGTGTTTCCATATTTGGACGACTGGCTTCTCACAGCTCCCACCAAGCATCTCCTTCTGATGGCCAGAGATTATACTTTTAAAACTGGGTATTTAAATTTAGATACTATAAACATGTCTGCAAGGCTAACGTCAAAGGATATCAGACATTCACAAATTGGTGTCACTTCTTCTCAACAACAACAGAGTCAAAGCCAGGTTAGTTCTCCTTCCATTGGCCAGATACCACATGCGGATCCTTCAGTGGATGCTTTTACCCAATGGTCATACCAGGAACTTCCAATGTCTCACACCATTATGATCACAGACCATTTGTTCCACCTCCTCCGGTTGCTACTCTGACACAGATGCCTCCCTGATCGGGTGGGGGGGGGCATCAGGCAGGGCATCCAGAGCACAGGCAACCAAACACTTAATGCCACTTGCACATAAATGTTCTGGAGATGAGAGCAGTGCTTTTAGCCCTTCAAGACTCTCTTCCCTTGGGACGGATTATCCAGACAGACAATATGTCTGTGTACATCAACAAACAAGGCGGAACCAGATCTTATCCCCTGTGTAAGTCCAATCACATTGCGGACAAGTTGAGCAGAGCTATACTCATGCCTCACGAGTGGTCTCTGAAAGACTCTGTAGTGAGAGAAATCTTCTCAAGTGGGGTCAGCTTTGCTACTCCCCAAAACAGCAAGTGCAGAGAATATTTCACTCTATTCCCTTTACCAGGCCAACCCAGCAGGGACGCTCTAGTCCAAGTTTGGCTGTATGCATTTCCTCCTTTCCCACTGATCTCGGAATCTGGACCTAGTTCCAGATCTTTTGATCCACCAGTCGGCCTCTCTGAACCTCACTGCTTGGTTCCTCCAGTTTCTTCAATTATCTCACTCTGTTAGAGATATATTGATAGCTTCCCATAAATCTTCCACTCATATTGGGCACAAGGAAAGAACATAGATCCTTTCACAGCTTCCATCCAACTAGTCCTTGATTTTCTAGCTGAACTCTTCCATGCAGGTTCAACTACATTTACCATTACGGTTCAATTGGCTGTTATTTCTAAATTTCATGTAGGCATTTCTGAATCTTTGAAAGGAGTTTTTCTTCTCAGACCTCCTATAAGAAATCCTCCTTCTCCTTGGGACCTAAATTTAGTTCGAAATTATTATCATGGAAAACTCTCTTTCTGGTGGCTATCACATCAGCTAGAAAAATTTCAGAACTTCAAGCACTCAGTTGTCGTTCTCCTTATCTTGTGTGCCATAAGGACAGAGTTTCCTTCTCCTTTTTGCCTAAGGTGGTTTCAACATCAAATATAAATCAAACCATTGACCTTCCTGTCTTTTTCCCAGAGTATTAAAATAGGTCTGAACAAAATTACACTGCCTGGATGTTCATCGTCAATTAAGGTACTACTTAACAATTCAGAAAATCTGATCAGCTGTTTGTCTCCTATGAAAGCAGAAAGGGACTTTCAGTTTCAAAGGTATCATTATCCAGATGGCTAACATCTTTGATTTCCTAGTATATGAAATTAGACAACAAAATTGCCTAATAAACCTAAAGCCCATTCCACCAGAGCTTTGGCTACTTCTTTAGCCTTCCAAGACAGACTGCCTATTGACACCACACACTTTTATTTCTCATTATAAGTTGGATTTAGCTTCTAGGCATAGAGCTAATTTTGGTTCCACTGTTCTCAGGAGTCTGTTCCGTTAGGCCAAGAATGAAGGCAAGATAGACAACTTAACATATAGAAGTTATGTTCTTACCATAACGTTCCATGTTAGTTGTCTTCTTCCTCTTTTCTTTCAGGCCCCCCCTCCTTCCCTGGCCTGGACAGACCTAGAGGAGTTGTGATCGTGACCTCTCTTTCTACCACCTCTTTCTTAGTCATATGCTATTATGCATATTTCTTGGTTCAGGATGTAGGTCACCCCTTTTCTTCCTGTTGTTAGAGGTGGATTCTGTTTTTACAGTTATATTGTTACTGTTATAAGCTGGGGTTAGCAGCTTACCGATCTGTGGTAACTCCTCTCTTAGCATTGTGGGATATACCATCCAGCAAGAAGAAGGCGAGAAGAAGACAACTAACATGGAACGTTATGGTAAGAACATAACTTCTATTTACTGTTTGTGACCTTCAGAGCCTGTAGTGGAATCTTTTGTCTAGAGAGATCTAGCTGTTTTCTTTGTGGCAGAAAGAATTAGTCTGGTTTGATCTAGCTAAAAGTATTCCTGTAACACTGTTATTTTTGATTGGATAATTGGGCTGGTTTCTGTTTCTCTGCCTTTAATAGCCAGTGTTTTAAACCAGTAATACTTGTTTGCTCAAGCTGTTCAAACTGTAGTGCTCTGCTGTGGTATTGGAAAAAGATAAGTGCTTATTTTCAACTGTTTCTGCACTTCTGTTTTACTGTATGTCTGTGTAATCTGTGCAGCTGTTTTTTTTTTTTTTTTTGTCCTACCCACCCTCACAGCCGTTGTTGTGGTGTTAAGTCTTGGTGGCTTTGAGTTGCCCACCTCTTGTATAAAGTTGATAGTAGACACTCCCCCCAGTGACATTGCATCAGCTCATTCTAGTGTTTATAGTAAGAACTTAGTAAAGGCCCAGCCCTTTAGCTTCTTAACCTTGAATTATGTCATTGTCTTCTGTCTCTTCACTTTCTAATTAAAAAAAAAAAAAAAAAACTGTACCTCTTTCTACTTCATGTTTTTGCTTGTGCTGCTTCAGTCCAACTACATTTAGTTTGCCGTATTTATTACTGCTTGTTGGTAGCCTCGCTAAATTGATGACTGTATTCTACTGAATCGCTGCTTTATATGTGTTGTCTGTTACTGCTATGATTTATAAGCTACTGTTTCAAAGTAATGTACTGATTAACTATATTTCATTGCTATCTACTGCAATTCATTACTGTTTAACAGCATTTTACTGCATTTTGTTGCTGTTTAACTGCATTTTTCATACTGCAAGTTCTATTCGTTTGACTATAAGTGATTAATCTGTGTTTCATTGTGAGTTTTTTTCTTACTGAGTTCTTAACCTTAAAATTGAGTAGCATAGTCTAGATATACGTCTGCAGCATCCAGAGTTTCAGCTGCACATTTTTTTAACACTTTTGAGGTTTCCAGGTACAAGTTTTCCCTTGGTAGCACTTGTGTTATCATCTAGTAGTTCTACTCATAGACCTTCCTCCCTTTACCCTCTTAGCTCTTTCAGTTTCTGACAAATATGGATGGACAATTTCCTACATTTTCTCCTGCCAGTCAGGTTGATATGGGCATCCTGAGACAGTGCAGCAACTGCCTCATGTACACTGACAACCCTGTACTGCTAGCACCTAGGAACACCATTTGTGAGAGATGCAAACACTTCAAGCACCTAGTGTCATTGCTGTCTCCCCCACAAACCAGTATATCTGGCACTGAGAAGGTTGGCAACACGAACACCACGCCTCAAACACCATCCACACCTACACAACACACTCCCACATAATCGGAGGCCCTCAACAAAAGCATACCCAAACAAGAGAGACCTCCGAGGCATAAAAGCACACAAACTCGACTGTCCACCACACCACATACCACACATAGTTCACACACCTGTCTCTCACAACCACTAAGGCTTAAACATAAACCCAACATATTGGTCATAGGAGACTCCATTGTGAGACTCACAGATGTGCCCCTCACCAGGCTGGATAAGGAGAAAGTCACGGTTAGTTGTTTGTTGGGTGTCAGAATCCGCCATATCCCCAATGCACTCAAGCCTCTCAACAGGTACTGTTATGACTCTGCCACAGTACATGGAGTGAATGGCTTGAGATGTGCCTCCCTGGACTATATGAAGAGAGACATGACCAAGCTCACTGAGTATGTGTCCCAGGAAGGTATGTCCCCAGCCTTAAGCTGCATTCTACCGTCACCCAGAATGATGCCTCAATACAAACAGGAAATGATTAACTTTAACAACTGGCTTAGTTTTTGGTGTCATTCAAAGGGGATCCAGTACCCGACAGCCTGGGATTACATGATTGTCAAGCCATGATGCTTTCCCAGAGATGGCCTGCATCTGTCTCCCTTGGGCTTCAGGCTCCTGGCAAAGGCTGTTGCCACCCCCATAGTGACTTTTTTAGGCAATATCATGAGGTCAAAACTACCAACATGAAAATTTCATCAAAACGTAAATTAAAGGCCATGCTGCTAAACGCTAGGAGTCTAATCATGAAACTGCACTCATGGCAAGCATTCTTAACCCTGGAAGAAGCTGACATTTGTGCAGTCACAGAAACCTGGTTGAAAGCTGCGGAGAGCACCCCACCCATACCAGGTTACTCATCCAGTCATTTATTCAGACACCAAGCCATGGGCAGCAAAACAAAAGGAGGTAGAGTTGCAATATATATAAAAGACATACTCACCTCTAGGCTGGTCAAACAGTATGATGCACAAGAAATACTGCAGGTGCAGTTAACAATTGACAAGACCCCTATTCAAGTCATAGCTAGCTACAGGCCTCCAACTCTTGTCTCAAGATGCCCACTCCACCTATCTGGACCTCTTCGAATCTTATCAAGGTTCAACCCTTTACCCTGGTGACTTTAACTATCCAACCATAGACTGGAAGAAATACTCATGCCAAAACACAAATGCCCAGAGATTCCTTGATTTCGTCAATGCAGATGTCTTGGACCAGTTGGCTGGCATCCCCGCAAGAGGTGAAAATATCTTGGACTTGGTATTAACCAACATACATAACCACTGTAGCATCCCTACAGTGTCATCATCCCTGGTAAGATCCCACCACAAAGCAGTCACTTTCGAAGTCACCATCTCCCCTGACCCCCCCCCCCCCCCAGCTAGGGTAAAAAAAAAAAAACTTTTCCAAAGCTGATTACAGCCTTCTGAGAGAAGGTATAAACAGCTTCACAGCCCCCTCCCCTCCCCTCCACAGAAACTGGCACATATGTCCAAACGTCTACCAAAGTACTATATGAGCATTTATATAGCTGCATGGAGTACCAGACAGGACAAAATCATCCTTCTCAAGGAAGAGTAAACCTGTCTGGTGGACATCTACAATAAATAAACTCTGTAATAAAAGGAAAAACATTGCTGGCCAGGACCAAGAAGGAGTCCAATTGGAAGCAATCTCTTATTAGCCTGAACAAGCAAGTAAGAGCACTAGTAAAATCCTCCAAAGCAAACTTCGAGTCCAAACTGGCTGCATATACTAAAGAAAATCTTAAGGCTTTCTTCACATATGTCTGCAGTCTCAAAGAAAGCATCCAGATCTGCTCAGAACTGGTTGTCAAAGACACCACATACACAAACCCTGTAAATATAGCCAACCTGCTGGCAGACAGATTCAGTGAAAACTTCACTCCTCTCCCCCATTCAGTAAAACAGGACATTCCCAGTATCTCTAGGAAGCAAATCATCACTGCCCTCTCAAAGGTAAAAGATGCAGCCTCCATGGGACCTGATAACAACCCAGACTGCATTCTACATGAACTCAGGCAGGAACTTGCAACATCATTAGGCACCCTATTCAACCAAAGCCTGAGTACCGGCTTCATCCCAGTCAAGTTGAGGGCAGCTACTGTCATCCCTTTCACTGATCCAGGAAATTACAGATCCATCAGCCTAACTAGCCTGATCTTCAAGGCCATGGAGCAGATTATCATGGACCTCATTATCAAGAACATTGGCAATCTCCAGACAGTTAATCCGACAAAGTTTGGTTTTGTCAAAGGGAGGTCATGCCTGTTAAATTTGGTCAACTTCTTTGAGACGGTCACCAAGGCCATAGACGAGGGGAAGACTGTGCACACTGCCTACCTTGACCTGGCCAAGGCCTTCGATACTATTCCCGACTCAGATATAATAGATAAACTCTCTCAACTAGGCATCAGATCCATATGTTACCAGATGGGTAGCAAACTGGCTTACTGATAGAACCCACCTAGGCAAAATAGGGGAAGCCACCTGAAGTAGTAGACCCGTAACAATCGGTGTACCACAGGGATTGTTCTTGGGGCCTTTGCTATTTGGGATATACTTTTCAGAGGTGCAGGCCAAATTTAGTGGGCTATTGCTTACCAAGTTTGCAGATGATTGCAAGCTGGGTGCTGTCATCTATTCCCCTAGTGATGTGAACATCCTCCAAGAGGTTCTCTCCCAAAAAATGACTGGTGCTAGAAACATGGCCTTAAGCTGAATGCCAAAAAATGCATCATCATCATTATCCCTTTTGGGGAGAATGACGTCCTCACAAATGATCACATTGATACTAAGGCACTAAGCATGCAATCAGTCATGAGGGACTTGGGAAACCTGATAGCAAACTGACTTTTGATCACCATATTGCCTCCATTGTACGGAAAGCTGTCTACCTGGCCCACCTCATTAGTAAGGGTATCTCATCCAGGGACAAGATGGTCATAACATCCCTGTATTCTTCCCTTATAAGGCTGATTATTGAATACAATGCCCCTTTCAGCATGTACCTTGCAAAGCACATGCAGCAGCTGGAGAGACCACAGAGTTTCCTCAGCCGGAGAATCCAGGGCCACAAACATCTACCCTGTGCAGATAGGCTAAAAGCCCTGTCCCTCTACTCAGTCTCCCACAGACTCCTCAGAGGTGACCTCTGTCTGGCATACAAAGCAATCTCAGACCCCGCCCTGATGGGACTGCTGCATATCCGCAAGTCAAGCTCCACTTGAGTAACCCCAACCTGTTCTGTGACAACAATGGGACTTGTTGGCAGGACAGATTTGTGTCCCAGAGACTCCCTCTTTTGTAGAATAGACTCCCTCTCCACATAAAGCAGAGTACCTCATTAAACCTTTATAAGTGCAACCTGGATGACTGGAT
Organism: Protopterus annectens; assembly: GCF_019279795.1. Lineage (NCBI taxonomy): Eukaryota > Metazoa > Chordata > Ceratodontiformes > Protopteridae > Protopterus > Protopterus annectens. Next base: position 162,929,618 of record NC_056743.1, on the reverse strand, counting down.
GAGGAACAGAAAATACACCCCTGGGATTCCACCTATGTCCCTGCTGGATAGTGGCATAGAGTGCTGATTTGTTAGAACATGGGCTAAATTCTTGGCTATGCTTGTAAGGGCCTCAGGGCCAATAGCCTAGTAACTTCCTATGATCCTGTATAAACAAACCAACAGCAAATGGAGTCAACACACAGCTAAACATACACTGTTCATTCAGCAGTAAAGACTACAGTAAAAGCGATTGACACATATCTTTACTTCATATAAAAAAAAATAAAAATGGCAAGCGCTTTTGTAACACTCCTTGTTGGTTCATCAGACTAATTTGACAGTTCTAAAACACATATTTTATACTCATCTCATTAAAACCCACCAATCCAACTCAATTAATTCAAGCTTAACACCAAAGAATAACCTATCACAAAACCCATATCAAAACATTGTTTTCAGTCAGTTTGCAGTAAATGCATAGCAACAAGCATTGTTTACATTTAGTTCATAAAAAGTCAAGACCTTACTGATGCCTTCTTACTTTCAGATGAGGTTTGATAGGAATCCTATCATAAAGACACACTGCCTTCTGTTGCCTGTAGTTTAATAATCCATTCTGATTCATTAATCTGTGTTTTATTACTTATGTCCCCTTGCCTCATGGTGAGTTTTGTTTTAGCTACTACTATGAGCTTAAAGCAATGTGATTCATTAGCATCTCTAACATGCTTAGCTAAAGCATTACTTGGTGTTCCAATGGTAATATTATAAACATATTCACGTATTTTACTGCACAGGTCCCTATCTGTTTTTCGTACATAAAATTTACTGCATATTTGGCAGCATACTACATAGACTATGTGACTGCTGCCACAATCTGCTATTAGCTTAAAAAAAATCCCCTCCCTATGTCCGGATGTGTAAACACTCCTCCTGTTTGTATAAACTCCAGTAATTGCAGTGTCCACAGGGACTTGTACTAAATACGTAGGTTCATAGGTGTGTATTAGGCTAATGGCCCTGGAGCCTTTACAAGCCTACACCATAGATGTGCCCTAGCATCGTGCCGCCCAACGTTAGTTCCCAGTGTCTCTATTAAGTAGAGCCACTGGAGTGATCCCCGGGGTGAACTTTATATTACCCATTCACTCCTCAAGATCTCTCTTGAAGAGGGACAGCGAGGTACTCTGCTAGACATGTATGGGGAAGTCTGTTCCAGAGCATGGGCGGTCTGTGGGTGAGGAACCTGTCCCTCCAGCATGTTCTGTTGATTGTGGTAATGAGGTTGAGGTCTCTGGAGAATGTGGTGTAGTGCAATTGGGATTTCTTTAGATGTAGCATTTCTAACAGAGCTGGGTCAGACATGGCTTTGTAAATCAAGCAGAGATAGCCTCTAAGTAGGCGATATGAGACAGAGAATAGCTGGAGGCTTTTGAGTCTGTCCATGTAGGACATGTGTTTAATGCCTAGGATCCTCTTCATGAGGTACTTCTGTGGCCTCTCCAGATGCTGCAGGTGTATAGTGAGGTACATGCCAAATGGGGTATTATACTCAATGATTGGTCTAATGAGGGAAGAGTAGAGGGAGACAATGACGTCTTTCTTCCTGGATGCAAAACCCTTGGTAATGAGATGTGCCACATAGAAAGACTTTCTGACCACAGTGGCAGTGTGGTGGTCGAAGGAGAGGTTGCTGTCAACCTGCATCCCCAGATCTCTTGTTATGCCTTCAGTGTTCAGTGGGCTCCCATCGATGTGGTAATTAGTGGGAACTGAGTTTTTACCAAAGGGGATGATGGCGCATGTTTTGGCGTTAAGCTTAAGGCCATGGTTTCGACACCAGTCATTGGTCTCAGTGAGGCCTTTCTGTAGGATGTCTGCATCACTTGGGGAGTTAATAATGGCTCCCAACTTGCAGGCTTCTGTGAACCTGGTTAGCCAGAGTCCCTTTGTGTTGGCCTGGACTTCTGAGAAATAGATGCTGAACAGGGGAGGACCCAGGACCAATCCCTGTGGGACTCCACTTGTGACTGGTCAGCAGTCTGACTTGGAGTCTTCTACATTCACACAATGTGTTCTCTCTGTGAGCCAGTTTGCAACCCACCTAGTGATATAGGAGTTGATGCCTAGATTGTTGAGTTTATCAATAATTCCCGAGTGAGGAATGGTACCAAAGGCCTTGGCCAGATTGAGGTAGGCTGTATGCACTGCCTTACCTTTATCAGAGAAGTCAACCAGGTTGAGCAGGCATGATCTCCCCTTCACAAAGCCAAACTGTGTGGTGTCTAGAGTTTGGAGATTTCCTGTATCTTTGTTAATCAGGTCCATGATTATGTACTCCATAGCTTTACATATCAGACTCGTCAGGCTAATGGGGCAATAATTCCCAGGGTCTGTAGTCACTCCCCCTTTATGGAGAGGGATGACTGTAGCAGTGTGCCATTTGGTAGGGACAGAGCCTTAGGTGAGGTTGTGACTGAACAGGGCACACAGATGTGGTGCCAGTTCCTTTTGTAGTTCATGTAGAACACAGTCAGAGATATTATCAGGTCCCATGGCAGCTGCATTATTGGTTTTGGACAATGCAGCTTTTACCTGTGCTGCAGTAATGCTGGGTGCCTGGCATTCTTCCGGTATTGTGATTGGTTCTTTAGGGGGAGAAGGGGTAAAATTGACACTGAATATGTCGGCCAGTAAGTTGGCAATATCTGTTGGCTCAGTATATGAGGTACCATTGTGCAGTAACTCAGAGCAAATCTGGGTATTGCTTTGGTGGTTCTTGATATAACTATAGAAGGGTTTGTGATTGTTTTTAGTGTCTGCTGCAATTCTGCCTTCGTAGCTGGCTTTGGAGGATTTGATGAGGGATCTCAACTTTTTGTTGAGACTATAAGGGAGTTTTTCCAGTCTTGGGACTTCACCTTTTTCTGTAACAGTTTCTTCCTTCTGTTGTAGAGTTTATTAACGGCAGGGGACCACCAGATTTTCTTCCTTTTTTTGGAGGAGAGTGTTTTGGTTCTGTTGGGTATGGCTAGTTCCATGCATTTATGTACATGTTCGTACAGTGCATTGGTGTATGATTTGGCAGTCATCAGCTATTTTCCATCGACATGGGTCCTGTGAAGTTAGCCATCTCTGTTTTTAGGAGCCCAAAGTCAACTTTGGAGAAGTTTTTCAAGGTGATTACCTTTGTGGGGGGTGTGGGTGAGATGTGGATTTCCATGGTGATTAGTTTATGGTCGGATCTGACCAGGGAGGTATTGACGATTGGTGTAGAGCATTGGTCACCCATGTTAGTAATAACCAGGTCAAGGATGTTGCTTCCTCTAGTGGGGGTCAAAATGAGCTGGTCCAGGGCATTGGAATTGATGAATTCCAGGAAGCGTTGGGCCAGTGCATTGGTGCTTGAGTAGTTTTCCCAGTTGATGGAGGGGTAGTTGAAGTCTCCTAGTGTGAGAGTGTTGGGTTGGACCTTGATAGATTCCAGGGTGCTTAGGAACATGGAGTGAGAGTCCTTGGACATGGTTGGGGACCTGTAGCAGGCTATGACCTGGATCGCCATCTTACCCAATGTTAGTTGTACCTGAAGTATCTCAGATGCGTTATGCTGGGCTACTAGTCTGGAGGTGTACATATCCTTTATGAATATGGAGACACCACCACCTTTAGAGCTTCGGTCCGGGTTTAGGGGCTGAAAGGTGTGGAATGATACCTGGTAGTACAGGAGTGCTTTCTGCCACTTTAAACCAGGTCTCCATTACAGAACAAATGTCGATGTTCTCCATTTTGAGGAGTGCTTTGAGTGAGTGCATCTTGAGATTTAGGCTTCTAACGTTGAGCAGCATGACCCTCAGATTGCAATTATTTATAGCTGTTATGGTGGTAATTTGGTCTTTGGAACACCACCTAAAAAAGGCACTATAGGAGTGGCAAGAGCCTTAGCCAGTACCCGGAAACTCAGGGGTGACAGATGCAGGCCATCTCTGGCAAAGCATCGAGGTCTGTCAGTCATATCATCCCAAGCAGACAGATACTGGATCCCCTTAGAATGACACTATAAACTTAGCCAATAGTTGAAGTCAAGTCATTTTTTGTTTGTACTGCGGTATTATTCTGGGTGATGGTAGGATACTGCTCAGGGCTAGGGTCATACCTGCCTGGGCCACATAATCCAAGAGCTCCACCATGTCTCTTTTCATGCAGTCCAAGGATGTGCATCTCAGGTCATTCACACCCACATGGACAATGACAGAGTCATACTTGTACTTGTTGTAGAGTGACCTGAGTGTGTGTTATGTGTCGGATTCTGGCACCTGATAGACAGCTGACTGTTACCTTCTCCTTATTCAACCTAGTGAGTGGAACATCTGTGTGCCTCACTATTGAGCACTAGAGTGAGTCAATTGAATGAGAAATGTAATTGGAAAATTGGATGCATTTTACTATATGTATGCAAATGGAATGGTCCGTTTTATATGTCTGATGAAGGGTTCAGTAGTAGAACGTGAAAGCGCTAACATTTCTTGATTTATTTGTTTTATTAAAGGAGTTTGCTGCATTGTCCATGGTGTTATTTTTTATGGTTTGGACTGTCTGGTTCCAAAGGTGATTTATCCTTTAGCTGACAATACTTTTCACGTGCTTTTTATCTGTCTCCCTTTTACTACATCCCCTAACCATTAAATCTTTATGAAAAGAATCAAGTTCACTGGCAAAATTCTCATCTGCCACAGTTATTCTAGATAACCTCATTCCTTAGCCCTTTATAATATTCTTAAACACATCCCTCCTATGCATACTGTTTCTGTGCAAGTACGGCATGGTTTCCTATACATTTCTGTTGATGTCCTTCCCATATCTTTCTTAACTTTCACATCTAAAAAATAAATCTCCTTTATAGGCATCTCTACAGTAAACGTAAGAAAGTTAGTACTACTATTCATATGTCCGTAAAGGACCATTAATTCTTCATCATTGCCCCCCCCCCCCAGACAAAAAATAAATCATCGACAAACCTATAAAGCAAGATATTTTTCTTGTAACTTTCATTATTCAGTATTTCTGTCTCTGCCATAAAAGCATTGGTGTAGCTATTGGCACGGGAAGTACCTGTAACCATGGCATCCTTTTGTAAATAGCAGGATTCATCAAACATAAAAACATAATTTTCCAGAACAATTTCCATAAAGAGGAATATCAAGTCCATTTTAATCGCTTTTACTGTCGTCTTTACTGCTAAATAAACAGTGAATGATTAGTTGTGTGTTGACTTAGTTTGCTGTTCATTTATTTTTTTTTTAAACTTCATTTATACATATCCCTTGCTTGTAATCAAAATTAGAGACAAGCCCAATGTTCTAAATTTAGCCCAAGCTCTTTTCCTAAGATAGTCACACCCCTTGTGTTTATATCATTGTTGATACCATCCCCATATTAGCTTACTTGCCAGTCCCAGTCTTATTTTAGTTCCCCTCTAAAGCATGACATGATTTGTCATGGTTCCCAAAAGCTTTCATTCCCATAGTATTTACAGGTCTGTGAAAGTAAGGTTATATACTAAAATTTGTGAAAAAAGGAATAATTGCAGTTATTTAATGCTGTATTCTTTATTGACAGCTCCTAAACAAATTATATTTATTTTGTATGAGCGGGCTTTAAGTGAAATAGCATCAGTACAGTAAATAATTGCCTTTTGGCTTTTCCCGGTTAGGGGTCGCCACAGTGGAACTCCGGTCCGCTAATGATTGGCAGTGGATTTTTACAGTGTCGAGTTGCCAGCCCGACACCCAACCTTCAAGGAAGACACACCCATTCATGCATGCACCTACCTGCATGTCTTATACGTCACTCAACCGTGGGGAGGACATGCAGACTCCACACAGAAGGTGCTCCAGCCGAGAATCGAACAGAGAACCTCTTGCTGTGAGACGACAATGCTAACTGCTGCACCACCGTGGCCTAAATAGCATCAGTACAGTAAGCTTTCATTAATCAGGGTAAAACAGCACTTCTGTCAGTTATCACTGGCACTGGGTAAATTGGAAAGGCAGTAATACTTTGAATGGCGCCATACAGAAGCAACAGTTTGGCAGGGAATTGTAACTGCAAAATGTTATAACTATGCCAGAAGCTGGCGTAGTGGAGTTTGAATTATTTGTTAATGCAAAATGATGGTGTGATGATAGAAGCATACACATGTAAAATAGTTAAAACATAAAAGCTGTGAATTACATATGATGTAATATAGTAATTTCCAAAGATGTAGCATCTACAGTTGGAAATGTACTTGCGGCTAATGTTCAAAAGTCATTTATAAGTAAAATATTGAATGAAAAAGAGAAAACTGTATGTGAAATGTTTGAACCTTTGTGTTATTCATATGCCTGGAAAAATATAAATAACAAATAAGTATATTTGCTTCTAACATCAAAAATAAGGTAAAAATAGTTATTTAAAACATAACAGTTGGCTCAGTATCTCCTTAAATGTATTCAGTAGATGTGCAATGCAGTGTGTCTGAGATAAAGGAAAGAACACAGAAGAGTTGTGTGCAGTGATTTGCAAGAGAATTTTTCACTCATTCCTGGGCTGATTTTCCTTTTCTATTTTGTTTTCAGTCTTGAGTAAGTGCTTAATAAACAGAAAAGCATAACTGATCAAGATTTTAGCATTACATTACTTTATACCTGAGGTAACCTAAAACTACTCTTTGATAGCTTTTCTTGTTCTTGCTCTCTATGTACATAGTTGAAGGAGGAAGTATCTGTAGCAGTGAGCATGGTCAAGGTCCTGAAGTGATCGTGTTTAATAGACTAAAGTTGAGCACTTAAAAGAAAAGATAATCATTTAAAATTAACCGGGATTGATGGGGTAATAAGCAATGGTTGTATCATGACTGTAAATGCTGCTGAGTCTGAAATAACACTGTTTGGGGACAAGGGACTTTCCCCTTCCCCTGAGTACAGAAACCTCAGAGCCGAGTGTATAAAAACGGGAGTATGGGTAATGAAGGTCCATTCTAATGGGGTAAGGTATTGGAGTGGGGAGTTTCACTTCAAATTCAATTGTTGGAATCTGGGTAGCATTCAGGGTTGCATCATCTATATCAGTATCATAAAACCAAATTGGTGGAATACTGGCATGCATTGGAGGTACATCACCAGTAAAGAGAATAGCTTGTTACTTTTTTGTATAAATAGTAGAGAGATGCCATTTGGGAAAGTAGTTAGGTAATCCTGGAAATCCAGTCTGTACTAGGATGCAGGTGGGATGTTGTTCAGTGGAAGACAATAACAGTGGAGTGGAGTCTGTTCTAAAACTGCATAAATAAAAACAGCTAAAGAAAGGGAACATCAATGAATCTTTTGAGTGCCAAAAAGAAGGAAACTTGCAAGAGAGGCAGCTGCCTTGCTTATCATGTTCGTGAGTTCTATTGGAGTCTTGTGTGCCTTTTTCAAGCCATATTATGAACGGAACATAGAGACTGGATTTATAAAATAAGGATTCTCAAAATGGCAGTAGGAGTAAACCAGTGAAAGACTAAGAGGTCAAAGCTTTGAGAACTAGTCATATTCAGACTGGTAAAGGGTAGGGAATTGGTTATTTACTATTATACCATGACCCCCCCATTATTATTCCAAAACGTGCACGCTGATTGGCCAGCATGCCCGTTGTAAATCGAGTTATACTAATGGAAAAAGGTCCGGTCTCCCGGACTTTTTTCCATTAGTATAACTCTTTAAAACTGTCTGCTATGTTAAATGGGTTTAACATAGCGAGACAGCTTTAAAATAAGCAACGGAAATCTCCGTTGCTTATTTTAGCTGTCTCATGCTAAACCCATTTAACATAGCGAGACAGGTTTTAAAAGCAATGGAGAAAGCAAGATCTCCGTTGCTTTTGCCTAGTGTTTCGCTATGTTAAATGAGTTTAACATAGTGAGACAGTTTTAAAATAAGCAACGGACATCTCCGTTGCTTATTTTAAAGCTGTCTCTATGTTAAACCCATTTAACATAGCGAAACACTAAAAAAAAAGCAACAGAGATCTTGCTTTCTCCGTTGCTTTTGCCCACAGCTCTGATGTACTGCACAGGTGCGCAATACATCAGAACTGCCGCGGATGCCAGACATCTGCGGAAGGGCAGCAAACAGGCATTATACTATGCCATTATTTAAGAAAAGTAATAGTTTCTTTTCTTAAATAATGTCATGGTATAATAGCAATAACCCACTTCTGGGTGTGGGTAATGCTGTATTTACCCACAGTTGGCTTTGTTTGGTCCCTCGGGCTTCACCCTCGGGACCAAACCACGCCAACCATGGGTAAATCCAGCATTACCCACACCCAGCCGTGGGTTATTGCTATATAGATGGACTGCTTTGTCAAAGGCAAGTATGGACTAGGTGAAGAAATTTCATAGACTGGAATTCAGTATAGTTTCCCAGTAATAGGATTGGTGAAATAACAGCATAAAACAACAGCAGGGCTCATTTAGTCAGAAGGATGTGTAGCAGGATGGTTCAGTGCAGTTTATGGCTAAACATCATTGCTCACCTCTTGGAGGTATTTGCTTTCACTGTAGATTGCAGAGGGGCCTGACTTATGATTAATAGAGTATTGTTTGCCCATTTTTGTGTGCTTACTGAATGGTTCTGATTGGGCATTGGTCTATAAATTTGTAATACGTACAGTTTAGATGGACTTGGACTGTTTAATCATTCATAATTATCTTTTTGTTAAGGTAAATGCACTAATCTGAAATACTTCTTTCTAGGAGAATCCTTAGCAATGTGACACTTAGATTATTGTAAATGGAAAGATGCATTCTGTGAAATGGGGTGAATTTCAAGTGATAACATACCTCGATACCCAAGTTTGTTCTTTAACAGTAGTCAGAGAGGGTAAAAAGGGATGGATTTAATTTCTCAGTGAATGGTTGGCACCTCAGCCTTTGCCAGTGTTGCCTTCCATTTCTGCTTAATGGTAGTAAAACAGCTTGTAGCATGGTACTAGAAATCATAATCTTGAGGTGTTGTAAACCAATAATCAGTGACTAATACTGAGTCACCCATACTTCCAAATCTGTAAAGTGGAGAACCAGAACCCCATGATAGTGGTTAGTCTACAGACGTGTCTGCACCACCACCACCAGAGTCACATTGCAATGTCTTAATCATCGAGGAGCAGAATGTAAGCTGAAGTGAGGTTGTGGTTATGAGAACCTTTCTCTAAAAAGTTCTATTTTCTGTCTTGATGTTTTTGAGTAAGAATTATTTTACTTTTCTTTTCAGCTCCTGCGTTTCCCAATTTCTGGTTGTCCACGATATGATGTACTACAGAAGAAAACCGTACAGTCGGAAGTATATGTTAATAAAACTAATGAAAATTGGGTAATTTCTTTTACATGAAACTTTATTCTTAAGTGTGTTGGTGCTGCAGTTTCCAGATTAGACTTTGTAGCGTGTCACATGCATGCACATGGCAATCCAACCTACAGATATTTTAGCTGTATTGGTTATTAATTGTATAGTTAGACTTGCCCCTTTTGGCTGACAGCACAGCTTTCTAACTTGTAGTCCTTGAAAGAAAACCATTGTTGCAGTGACTTTGATTTTGTGAAAGAATTCTTTTTACCAGTAGGTGGAAGACCTGTTTAGGAGGTGCTCTTGGTCACATTTATATTTTCTTATATTACATTTGCTTGTCATAACTGTTTACTCTGTCTTGGGTGACAGGGTAAGACAGTCGAGCAATATGGTGTGCATGTTTACAAATTTATAAATGAAGTGTAGTGGACAAGCTTCTCCTGTCCCTTTAGAACTGATTCTACCATAAATCCGTCAGAAGTTGAGCACAGTATTTGCTGTGACTTACTAGCAGCCATTAGTGATGTATATTGTCAGTAGCAGTAGCATTTTTGTGACTGTTTCAGTACAGGACGTAGTAACAAAGCATTACCCGCACCATGTCTCTTCACTTCTGAAGATTACATGACTTCATAACTTAGATAACCACAGACTAACTCTCCACAGGGTTGTTCTAGTTTTTGCTTGTGTTTATATTATGCAGATAACATCAAACTGAATACAGTCTTGTGACTTGACAGAAAAGAGAATAATTCACTTAAACAAAGGTGGAACCATGAATATTTTCATTTTATGCTGATTTATATTACTCTGCTTCAATGCAATGCAGTTCTCTAGCCTGGTTTATACAGTTCACATCTGAAAAGCTGTTAGTGATATGCAATGTATTCATTCTCTCTCTCTCTTTTTTTTTTTTGGTATGACCCCTTAGACCTAATATTGGAGACCCACCTTGGTGAGACTGTGATTACATTTTTCCTCTCTAACTTTCAGATTTGGCATTTTTTCCTCAATTTTCTGCACTAAAGTGTGTATGCATCCTGCATCAGCACATACTTCAGTACCACATGCTGCAGTTAGAGAAAAAACATAGCCCCGAGTCCTTCAATTTTTCCCTATTTGTTGCAGTGTTCTGACCTTATACTTGATTCTTCTCAGTGAAAAGATCATGTGCACAGTGCCTAAAACTAAACTTTTCCAGTGTCTTCGCCAGCAGTATGAATCAAGACACGCAACTGTCTTTGTCACTGCTGCTTGAGGGAGAAACATAACATGAAGCACTGTCATGAATGCCAGCATTTCCACCCAGTAACCCACAACAGGCAAAAGGGGGGGGGATTCTTGACTGACCGTGCTACCTGGAAGGATGCCATCGATAGAATGCTCCTTGAACATAGATCAGTGTCAGTGGGAAGGTCCCACATGCAGCCAGGGCTTTTTATTAGATGGCACAAGGAAAAGTGGATAATCCTCCATTTTTGAAACTTCCACCTGATCTTTCATTTGTTAAACTCAGCCTTGATTAGTGATGAAAGCTCAACCTGTCCTCTTTGTCCTGCATGTCTTCAACTTGGTTCATAAGGACCTGAAAGAAGTGCCTATTTAGTTCCCATGTTGTAGCAGTTCATCCAGCGGCGGTGGTACAGTGGTAGCATTGTTGCCTTCACAGCAAGAGGTAATCCTGTTTGATTCTCGGCTGGAGTGCCTTCTGTGTGGAGTCTGTATGTCCTCCCCGCGGTCGAGTGGCCTCCTAAAGACATGCGTGAATGGGCGTGCCTTTGCTGAAGGTTGGGTGTCGGGCTGGCAGCTCAGCACCATAAAAATCGACTGCCAATCATTAGCGGGCCGGAGTTCCGCTGTGGCGACCCCTAACCGGGAAAAACCGAAAAGACAAACGAGTTGTAGCAGTTCATCCCAGGCTATATGCACAGTCTCACTCTTGGTTAGTTGGCTGGAGCATGCTTAATAGTCATTGTTATCTGAGCAGCATTCCACAAAGTTATCAGAATGTGTGGTCAGAAGCACGGTGAGCTGAGTTTTCTATCAAGGTCCTTTGTTGGTTCCACTCGGGCCTGATGGCACAAATGGAAAACTGTACACCAGTTTCAAGTTCAGGTTTATTTCAGTGCTTATTTCCAAAGTACTTTTAAAAGAATCAGTATGATGTTGTTTGTTTGTTTCTTTATTGCATTTGTTTACTGGTATAGTCCAATGAACAATAATATTGTGCCTTTTCATTGGAGGCCCAATGAGAAAAGCTTCAAAATATTAGTGAGAAAAAAAGATGTTTCACAATTATTATATAAAGTGCAGAAAATTTGGATAAAGAAGTTATGTACTTTAAACATTTGCACACTTTGTAGCCTTTTGCACACATTGATACTGTTCTGGTCATGTGCCAGCACTTATGAAGGGTATAGAATGGCATAGAATTGAATGAGAGGAATTTGTGACAGTGTGCAATGAGATTGATAACTGGGGTTGAGTTTTTGAAGTGGGTATTGAAATGGATGGCAATGTATTTGTATGGAGTGTTTACTGAGGGAGTTGATTGGGTGATGTGGCTAGGATTGAGTTATTGATTGATCACCAGAAGACTTTGGGACTGTTATGACTTTTATTTTGCAGTTTTGTATAATATGACTTCCAGTCAGATTTAATCTTTTCTTTGGTGCAGTTTCTGAAAAATTTGTACTTTTGTAGGTTGGTTGTTTTGTTGTAGTTCCAGATTTTCCTAGCTTTATCTCATAGGTTCATTTGTTTCTTAGTTTGTCTGGTTAGCCAGGGGACTAAGTTTGCCATGATTCTCTTATTTCTAATTGGAGATTGACTATTTAATATATTTAGAAAAAAAATAATCAGCTTCGTCTAGATGTGGTGTTTGTAAAATGTTCCAGTTAACAGATTTGAGATCTGAGCTGAACCTGTCATCCAAGTAAGAGGATAGATTGTGCACCTGGCAGTGTTGGTGCTGTCTCTGTGTACAGCTTCTGACTCTTTTATGGCAAAGGTAGGAAGGTGATCATTTAAGCTGACAGGAAGGGAAGCCTTAGGAGATAATCTTATTTGGTGTATTAATGAGTACCAGCCTGTGGTAGAGTTTCATTCATTACATTTGGTATAACTTCGCTGGGGAGGAGTTCAGTTTATTTAAACTGTAAGGGTTTTTGTAGTATTAATGGGACTGCAATCAATAGTTGTCCAGCTGATGTTTAGATTGAACATAACTGGTTTCTTGTGTGATGGTTGCTGAGGCCCAAAAAATGAATTCTTCAGTTGTGCCTATATTATTACCAGGGTGTGTGTAAATTCCTGTTATTTAAAGTGATTTAATTTTATTACGTTTTAGCTAAGTTATTAGAAGTTAATCTTTTTTGATGGTGGTTTTGGGGGAATGGAGAGAGGTTGATTTGAGTTACTGTATATGATGTCTACTTTGCCAGCTTTTTCATTGTTCTAGCAATCTGTATAAATTATAACCTAATGGCTGTTTCTCCTCATTTATGTTTGTTTAAAAGAGCTCTAAGGTTAATGTCAAAAAGCTGAAAGCCACTGGATTTTGAGAAATGGTGGTTATTTATAGATGTGTCTGCATTGTAGTTGGGAGGAGAAGGTTGTGGATACAGTGTGGTCAGATTTGGATGGAAATCACTATATTTCTGTAGAAATGTGAGGAAGGAGCTTGATGGGACCACCTGAATTTACTTTTATCTCTGGACATAGTTTTGTATGGAAGTAGCATTTGTTTGATGTATTCTGAGTTTATGATTAAGGACAGAAGTGAAAAGTGAGGGAGTTATTGTTACTTGTGCACGGGTGGAGCTATAACTATATAAAACTGAGTACCTATGGTTGGTTGCAAGCTGCTGTGAAGTTAGCAATGGTAAGAGGTTGCATGGGTTAGGAGTATAAGAGGAGTCAGAATAATGAAACATGTTATGATCATAACTGATGAGGTGGGATTATTGTTTTTGGGTAAAGAAAATCCAAAGTAGGTTTGTAGATAGTAAAAAAGTAAGTTAGAAGGAGGGTGCTTACAAATTGGAGAAGTTTCAGAGATGCTGATATGGTTGTTAATGCTTGTTAGAAGTATGAGGTATGCAGGTGTGCTATTTGTTGACTACAAGGTATAAGAAGATAGGTAATGGAGGGTGAAAAGTAGATTTTAGGTGGGAGGAATTACAGATTAGGTATAGCTGGGAGGTGGAGGGTAGTTGTCATGTAATGCAATAGGCTGACGTTTGTGTGAGAGGTAGAGCTTTTAAGGTATAGATCAAGTGGGAAGGTGCTAGGTAGGAATTGGGTGTGGGGTGTAGGATATGGTAGGGGAGTGGAGTGCTCCCAAGTGGAGCGAGGATGAATAGAGCAAGATCCTCCTGGTCAGTACACCGAAGCATATGTGAAACTATCTGTAAACTGTTTATCAAGTAAGTAAGTGGTTCATTTATTTATGCTTTACTTTGGGAGCAGTTGCTCTGGTCCAGTAAAACATTTGTAATAAGAAGAGATGGACAGAATGAGAATATCAGAAGGGCGCAGAAAAAAAAAAGAATGAGACTAGAGGTAAAAGAAAAGAGGTATATCTGGAATAGTTACTAAGGAGGACACAGAAGGAGCTAGAAATACTTTTGTGAGCAGGGTGTCTGTTTCAGCCAAGAACTCCTCTCTCTTCAACAAGGCATTAAGGTCAGTTAAGTTTATTACTTTACTGAAGGAAGCAGCTACAATTTAAATTAAAATAGATGCCTGATCATTTGTAGTTGTTACCATGATGTCCTGAGGTTACGTTTCATGGGGTTTATTCAGGCTTTCACAGGCTAGTTATCACGTAGTAGTAGAACGTAAGCTTATAATAGTTTAAAAGGAAAAAGGGGACACCAGGCTGAGGAAAAAAGAGAATAGAAATATATGTAGGGATGAGTTTGTAAAATGCAGGTTTAATGGAGAATAAATTAGTATAGAAGAACATTAATGTAGTTCGACTGAGCATTAGACAAAAGAAAGGCAATCGTTAGAACTATGTATGATTAAGTATGGCACATTGTAAAACCTTTATAACATCAATCTTTACTACTGACCCTACTTAATTCTCTGAAATCGTTTACTTCCACAGAAAGTTGAAAACACAAGGGGCACTAGGAATGTGCTGTTGCACTCGCCAGTACTTAATTTCACCTTAAAAAGCAGTTATGGTAAACTTACAACTGTACCACTTTCTTTAAAGAGCATTTATATATCATACAGGTGCTACATGAGAGTCTACACTTGATTCATTCTTTATATATCCAAAACACTCGTCTCCCTCTCTACTTTTATTTTTTTAGAGAGACGTATCTAGCTGTTGCATATCCATTATAAATATTAGACAGGTGAAGTTCTATCAAGTTAATTGGTATACCATGAGAAAACAGTAAGCTGTACAGCTAATTATATAGAAAAGGTGATAAACAGTAACTTATATGGAAGAATAACAAGATGTAATGTTGTACCAGTGTAAATGGCGTTCTTATATTTTCTAAGACTTAATAGTTCAAGAATATGTAATGACCAACACCAAAGGGACAAGTCATTTATGCCCATACCATAAAATCAGTGAGATCAGATTCTCAGGCAATCGAATGGCTATAAAGATGGATCTTGTCATGCCAGAAGTTGTGGTTCTTGTGTTGGACTTCAGACAAATGTTTGAAGTCTCTTGGGTCTTGCTCATGTTAAGTGTACAAAGGGAGCTCCCATGAACAAGTTATTGGGGGCTACATCTTCTACCAACGAAGGTCCTTTTTGCATGATTCTCTCAGCAGAATAGAGTGATTCAGCGGTAGATATTGGAACGACCACTGGGAGAATAGGAACCATTGAAAGATTTTCATATGCAACCTGGCTAAAGGTATTAACAGAATGGTTGAGGCCATCATTCCAAGAAGTTGAAGAATCCACTTTACTTTGACCTTCCGAAGTGGGAGAAGTTGCTGAACTTGTGAGATGAGGTTTTGTGCTGTTTTGGTGAAAAGACGAACTGTCAATATCCACTGTGTCTACCTCTGCGCCTGTAAAAATGCAGATTTTTCCCAATTTATGGATATCCCTAGTTTAGCACAAAGCTGGATGGTGGTGTCCCTGTTTTGGAGAAGTAGATGCCTGGTGGGGGCGGTCAGGAGCCAGTCGTCCAAATACGGAAACACCTGGAATCCCTGACGTCTCAGGTGAGCTGTCACTACTGCCATGCATTTGGTGAACACCCTGGGGGCTGTGGTGAGACCAAAGGGCAGAGCACGAAACTGATAATGGCTGCCTCCCAGCCGGAAGAGCGGATACCTCCTTGACGCCTTGTCCATTTTTATATGGTAGTAGGCGTCTTGGAGATCCAGAGAGCACATCCAATAGTCTTTCCCTAACAATGGGAGTATCAACTACAGTGTTGCCATCCAAAACTTGTCCTTTTTCACAGATTTGTTTAATCTGCTGAGGTCCAGTGTTGGCCTCCAGTCTCTGGTTCATTTTGGGACTAAAAAGAACCTGGAGTAAGTTCCGGATCCTATCTGATCTGCTGGCACGGGCTGGGTGACTCTTTTTGAGAGCAACTTGTTGATCTCCACAGTTGCCTGATCCCTGTGATTGGGTGGAACATCTGGGATCTTCTTGGGAACAAACGATGGAAGGAAAAGAGTATGATATAGCCTCTGGTAACAACTCTTTGTACCCACTTGTCTTGGGTTATATTTAGCCAGGCTTCTGGATACAAAGAGATGCGACCCCTGACTGGCCCCAGAGAAATGTAGTTGGGCCCCACATCAGGAGCGCTGATAAGGCCGCCCTCGAAAGGAACCACAGCCTTGCTGATATTGCAGACCGCCCCTGCCTCTAGGGTGACATCTACCATTTCCTCCTCCTCTGCCTCTGAAGGAGGATTCACTCTGTGTGTCTGGAAAGGCTCTCTGGGACTTTTTGAACCACATCTTACCTCCCCTTTGACCTTCGGGGTATGATCGAGAGGGAACGGTAAAACGGACTCCCACAGCAGAGAGAGTCTTTCCTTCCTGTTCACACCGAGTGAGTGTATCTTTCAACTTGGAAAAAAACAAAGAGGAACCATCAAATGGGGCATTGGTGAAGGTGGACTTAAATGATTCCGCAAAATTACACAAGCGCATCCAGGAGTGGCACCTAAGGGCAACTCCTGAACCCGCTGCTCTGCTCGCTCCATCAGCCGCATGAGATATGAGCCACATGGAGGAGTTAACTATGGAATTTAGGGTAGACAACTGAGCAGAGATCTTGTCCGGGACTCCCTCAGGACAAGCACCCTGTATGGAATCTCCTAACTCCTTGAGGATATCCCTCTGCAACCTCGTGAAATGGGTAAGATAGTTCAGGGATCGAAGTGTAAAGGCTGCTGAACTAATTACATGCTTCCCAAGTCTGTCCATCTGTCGAGACTCCTTCTTTGGTGGATGAACAGAGGAAGAAGTCTCCGCCAACTCCTTCCTCGTGGCTGCCGCCACCACCATGGCATCTACGGGAATGCCCCTAGACAAGACTTTTTTTCCAGGAGGGGCAGACAGGAACTTATTTGGTCTTCTGTGTACTAGCTCCATGGCATCGGGAGTATCCCACACCTTCCAACTAACCAGATCCATTAGCTCGTCGAAAGGTGGAGACACCCAAGAAGCAGAAGGTTGAGACCCGAAAGCCTTCAAGTACACCAACTTCTCATCAGAAGGGTTGACAGTGGGCCAGTCGCACTTCTGTTTAAGGATCTCTAGAATGTCCACAAAGTAGACATTATCAGAGGACGACTTAGGGGACCCCTCCAACTCATCGAGGTCAGTGTCCGATGTCAGAGACTCATCCTGGGAGACAATATGCTTCCTCTTGCATACTCTCTTCCACAGGGGCTCCTCAAAAGGACCTTCTGGGGATGCCCCGGAAGAGTGGGGGCCACCAGCCGGTGGCTCCTGAGGCTATGGGTCTCTGCTGTCTCCAGAGAGAGTAGGGACTGAGACCGAAGTGGAAGCCCTGGGGGGAAGAGTGCTTGTACCACTGGCAGGGGCTGTAGATTGTGACAGCACACTCCTCATCACCTCAAAAGCAGATCACTCTGGCTCCGAAGACCGTCCCCACTCCAAAGAGACAAAGGACGGTGCCGGAGCCAGAGCCATCGGCTCCGAGATAGATGCAGGGTCTGAGCTCACCCTGGCGGACGCACCGAGAGGAAGGCTCAGAACCGACGAAGATCGATTCAAACCCTCCTCCTTGGCCGACAGAAGAGCTTTGGTCCCTGGACACGATGGACAGAGCCGAACTCTGCTCCAATGCACCAGCAAGGGGAGGTGGAACCAAGGGTTCCTCCATTGGTAACAAGCACTCCGGCTCCAAAAAACCAACATGGCTTGGAGGAGGAATCACGGATGGAGACAAGACTGGTTCGAGTGGCTCCGGAATCGATTGGGTCAGAGCCAACAAAAATTTAGGCAGGGCAGACTACTTGAGGAGTCTCAGTACTACCCTCTCCACATCTTCTTCCGAAAGACTCCTGGAAGACCTGGAAGATAAGGTTGGGGATCTCGACCTAGCAGGCACTGGAGATTTGACCATCAAAGAGACCGGTAGGGACTCTACAGACTGGCTCCAAGAAGCAGTCAACTATTTGCAAGGATTCACCAGTTGGCACCGAAGTATCTGTGACCGACTCCGAAACCACAGTGCTGTCCTTCAGCTCCGAAGACTGAGGAGTCGAGGAGGCAGGTTTTATTAATTTGGCAGGCGGTGCCGAAACACTAGCCGGTGCCGGAGAAGGCCTTTTTGAACTTTTAGATTTTGAGTCAGATCTTGACTTCGAAGACTTAGACGAAGAAGCCGAAGAACCAGAGAAAGCTTCCTCGAAGGTTGGCTTCAAAAGACCCCCCCCCCCGAGTATCAGTTTGTTCTTAATCTCCTGCAACACTCTAGCAGAGAAAGCATGACAGAACAAACATGATTCTTGCAAATGGATAGCTCCCAAACAGTAGACACAGCTACTGTGGCCATTGGTCAAAGACATTTTCTAGGAGCACTTCATACATTGTTTAAACCCAGAGGGTTTGTGCTCCTTGCTATCCTTAGACATTGCAACACACAAGCAATGAGAGAGAAAGAGAATGACTAAGGACTAGGTCCTCTAACTAAAACGGGCCTAGCCCCGCTGAAGAATTACACGAGGACTAGGTCCTCTAAGTTAAATGGGCCTAGCCTGGTGTAAGATAGAAAACTAGATTTTCCACTAAACAACATTCAGATTCAGTCACACAGGAAAATTTTTTAAATAAAATACAGTGGAAGCAACACGAGGGCTAGGTCCTCTAAGTTAAACGAGCCTAGCCCTGTGAAGAACTGGGTCTTCTAATTCAAACAGACCAACAAAGCACAAAACACACACATACACACACACACACACACACACACACACACACACACACACACACACACACACATACATACATATACACACACATACATACATATACACACACATACACACACATGTACACACACACACACACACACACACACACACACACACACACACACACACACACAGTTAAGACTTTAGCGGGTCCCCGCTAAAGACCACCAGTCAACAATAATCGCTTGACAGGAAAATAATTAATAGGAGCCCTTATTGATTAAAAACGGCGAACTCGCCAAACTAACTCTCTAGACAAGAAAACCCAACTGCGTCTAACTACTGATATACAGGAGACTACTAATACTAGTCACACAAGGCAATTTAGGTAAATCCTAACTGTAAATAACAGGAAAAGGCGAAACCGCCAAAACTAACGATTTAGGTAAAGTGCAATTGCGCCTAACTACTGGTACACAGGATACCACTAATACGGTCACACAAAAACCACAAGACAATAAAGATAAAGCCCTATAATGTATATATTCAATAACTATGCAAAAAGATACTAGAATAATGAAAATTGCAAAAACTTAGCCAGAGCCAAGAGAAGCACATCCGAACTCGTCAACATGGCAAACGAGATCTGGGGATTGCACTGGTGTATCATGGGATACCTGCTTAGCCATGAGCCAACCAGAAGTCTTCGAGTTTGAAAATCTGCCGAGTCAGAGCTGAGGATCGGCTCCGAACCCATATGTAAAAATGAAGGTGAGATTGGACTACCTAACATCAACTATTTTCTTCAATTATGCACTTTAAGATATTCATTAAGAAACCTTGCTGTTTTGAGCCTGCAATATTCAGGCTTTACTGGAGCATAAGAATATGTCTGCTTTTGGCCAGAAGACACCTGTCCTTCCTCCAGTAAGAGAACAGTTTGCTAGCAGGCTGAAGCCTAACAAGTGTACTGAAGAAAAGCCCCATCACAGAGGAATGGGAAAACTCAAAAAGTCAAGACACTTAACCAAGGGAGCACATGGTCTTGGCAATTCTGCCATCCCACATGACCCTGCAGCTACTTGAAAGGAGTGCACTGTGGTCAGCTGCTCTTCATTGTAGAAGATATTTACCTTTTGTTCAACTTCTAAAGGGGTAAACATTATGCCCTGATTGCTCATTCATTAATTTTTTTTATACCTGCTACTGTGGTGAGAGTTACAGTGAGAGCAAGAGTGCTAGGGTAAAACAATTATCCCTAGTCCCAGTAGCTGTCTTCAGCTCATCCGTACAGATATGTGGATATTCACAGGCAAGCCAAGACATACTATCTCCAACAAGTTATGGTTCTGCCTTGGTTTCTCCTCCGAATGGCCACTCATGCAGTATCTATTTTGAAGGACATCTTTAGAAGATATCCAGGCTACCTCAACTGACTCCTTATTTCTGCTACTTGTATTTATGATTTCATCTGTTCAGACATTAACCAGAGCCAGCTGGGATGTTGAACTTGATGTTCATCGTGTTACCCTGCTGCAGTCATCATACTTGGTTATCCTGCCATCAGACGATCCCGCAGTCGGCCTGAGTTCCAAAGTCTTGGTCCGGCGTCGGTTGCTGTTGCTTCTTCCCTGACGTCAGTGCACCAGGGGTATATAAGAGGCATCCGACGCCATTTTCTTCAGTCTTTCTTGCCGCGCGGTACCGGAAGCAGAAGCAGTTCGCAAGTGTCGATCGGCCGACACCTGAGATTTTCGAATCGAATTTCAGTCCGAAGTCTTCAATAAAGCTAAGTACCCCATTTGGGAACCTTTTCTTGCCTCAGTCCGATGTCAGAAAAAGTTAACAGTTGCATTTCTTGTGGGAAGCAAATACCTCATAAGGACTTCCATTCTAATTGTATTCCTTGCCTAGGCCCAGACCACGACGTCACAGGTTGTCGGTTTTGTGCTAGGTTTAATAAACGAACTATCAAACGCCGTTTTGACTTCGCACGACATTACTTTGGTAGGAAATTTAATTATATCATGCCGTCTGAGCAGCCGACGACCGGCATGCATAAAAAACGCAAGGATAAGGACAGGCAGCCTAGGAACAAGCCAGACTCAGAGGCCTCTGCTGGGCCTGTGGCCGGTTCTCCAGTTTTCAGTGAGGCGCCTACGCAGGCCCTGACAACCGCAGAATTGGAACCCCAGACAGCTGCGGATTCTCAAGCGGAGTGTACTAGGCCGTCGCAGCCATCTTCATTAGGCCCTTCCGACACCGAAGCAGAAGGAGATCCCAGTGCAGTAGAAACACCTTTGG
This sequence comes from Protopterus annectens, assembly GCF_019279795.1. NCBI lineage: Eukaryota > Metazoa > Chordata > Ceratodontiformes > Protopteridae > Protopterus > Protopterus annectens. The sequence goes on along the minus strand of NC_056743.1, from coordinate 162,908,582 downwards.
TTGCAGAAGGTGTCTTCAGACCGACTACACTCACCATTAAATCTTATGCTAAGCTTAAAACTCCATTAAAACCAAAAAAAGACTGTACATCAGTCTACAGTTCAAGGCCCCATGCCTAAGAAACAGATGCTTAGATGGCTGAAGATTTGATTACCCTAATCAGGGGTTCCCATCCCCCTCCAGATAAAAGGCCAAGACAAGAGGAGGATTATGCTTCCTCTGACCAGGTTTCAATTTCCTTGGATTCTTCTGAGGAACAGGATTACACTTTTTCCCCCTTATGAAGACTCTGATGCTGAAGACTGTATTCCCTCAGCATCTCCCCCTGACGACTACTCCTTTGGGGAAACTTTACATACCATGAGGAAACATTTCCACTGGGAAGACCAGGACTACTCTGATTCTAAGAAAAGGCTCAGAGAGTTCCTTTTACTACCCCAGCACAGACCACTTACTATCCCTCCAGTTTTAGACATTGTGGATGATGTTTACTTGGAGTCTAGTCTAAATCCAGACTCTCTACCTCCTGCTCCAGCCAAACCAGACAGATACTACAGAGTACCTGACTCACACAAATTCCTTTATAAAAGCCCTGTGGCTGACCCAGAAACAATTTCCCAGGGTCTCAAAGGGGCTAAAGCTTCTATGGCTAAAAATCCTGTACCCTCTGAAAGGGATTCCAGAGCCCTAGATAGATGGGGAAAGAAGATATACACCTCAGCTACTCTGGCTATGAGAGCATTAAATTGTCAGTTTCACATGCTGAAATATCAGCAATTCCTAATGTCTCAATTAAAACAAAAAAAATGGGCACACATTCTGAACAGTCTGAATTCAAGGAAATGCAGGATATGTTGCATGCAGCTGAACAGGTGGGCAAACATACTTTACAATGTGGATTTGATTCATTGGAAGCTTCCTGTAGAGCAGCTGTTACTGGGTCTGTCATACGTAGACATGCTTGGTTAAAAGAACAAACCCTACCTGATCATGTTAAAGCAAAATTATTGGATGCACCTTTACAGCAGGATGTATTATTTGGTGTCAAAGCAGAAGAGGTTTTAAAGAAAATGGAGGATAAGGCAAAGTCTATGCAGATGGTCAAGGATTTTTTACAGGTACAACCCCCTCGTTTCAGCAGAAATTGGCCAACAAAAAACTGGTCCTTTCCAGCTTCTGACAGATCACAGAGGGGCAAATACAGACGCCCAAGGGGCAGAGGTCAGTCACAAGGCCCTTACAAACCCTCGCCAATGGGGTACTGCTACCCAGAAAGGAGGAGAAGACAGGCCCCAAGCTAGCAGAAGACAAACACAGTGACTCATTCCTCAAACTACCAAGCAAATCTCTCTTGGCAGCTCCCTTGGGAGGAAACTTGGCACTTTTTGCAGACAACTGGCACATCATCACAAAAGACAAATGGGTCCTAATCATTGTCTCACAAGGATACAGATTCCACTTTGATACCTTGCCAAGGATAAAAGGAATGCCAAACCTGCCACCAAATCAATGGGCAGAGGCACAAAAACAAATTACAGCTCTCATGGACATGAGAGCCATTCAACAGGTACCTACACATGAGCAAGGACAAGGATTTTACTTGAGACTCTTTCTAGTCCCAAGAAAAGACAAAGCATGGAGACCCATTCTGGATCTTTCAATTCTGAATACCTATCTACAAGTACCAAAATTCAAGATGCTAACACTACAGCAGCTTCTTCCCATGCTGGGCAAGAATGCTTGGCTAGTAACGTTGGACCTCAGGGAGGCATACCTGCATGTCCCTATCAGACAAAATTGCAGACGATGCCTCCGCTTCATTGCAGGTTCAACCCATTATTAGTTCTCTGCACTGCCCTTTGGCTTATCTACTGCACCCAGGGTCTTCACAAAATGCCTGGCACCAGCAATTGCATACTGCAGACAAAGAGGAATTCAAATATACCCATACCTGGACGACTGCCTTATTCAAGCAGAAAGCAAGGCATTCTTTTAAAGCATCTGGCATTTGTCAAACACCTTCTAAGTTGCCTAGGGTACACAGTAAACGAAAATAAATCAAAACTAGTGCCCTCACAAAACATAATATTCCTGGGTGCCAGCTTGAATACAATGGCCCAGATGGCTTATCTCACGCCAGACAAGCAACAACAGCTGACTCAATACTTCAAAATAATGGCAACAAAGACCCAACTCCTGCAAGAAAAATTCTGCAGGCCTTGGGATTCATGGCATCTTGCATACTACTAATACCATTTGCAAAACTGCATATGAGGAAATTACAATGGTACCTGAAAAGCGTATGGACTCAGCACAGCCACAGCTTGGAAACAATGATACCATTCATTCCCTGCCTTCAACAGGAGTTTCTATGGTGGGCACAGGCATGTCACCTCAACAAGGGTCAGCCTTTCACCTTACCCACAGCCAGGCAAACTATGACAACAGATGCATTGGACTATGCCTGGGGAGCACACATGGCAGGACAGTGCATTCAGGGCAAATGGACTACAGATCAAAGGCATCTGCATATCAATCAAAAAGAAATGCTAGCAGTACAGAGTGCCCTAACAGCTTTCAAGGACCTCTTACACCCAGGACAACTAATAATAAAGACAGACAATACCACAGTAATGTGATACATAAACAAGCAAGGGGGCACACACTCCTACCCTCTATGCAGGCAAGCAATTACCTTGTGGAACACAGCACTGTCTTACCAAGTTCAATTACAAGCACAATTCCTGCCAGGAAAGAAAAACACATTGGCAGATGACCTAAACAGAAACACCATGGATCCCCGTGAGTGGAAACTAGATCCACAAGTATTTGCAATGATAACTCAAAAATGGGGACGCCCAGACATAGATCTGTTTGCCAACCCCCAAAATTACCAACTTCAAAAATTTTGCACAAGGACATTCCATCCACAAGCTTGGAAAGTGGAAGCCCTCTCATTCAGTTGGAAAACATTAACAGTGTATGCCTTTCCTCCACTGCCTCTTCTAGCAAAGGTACTGCTGAAAGTCAGATTAGAGAGGCCACAAATGATACTCATTGCACCAGACTGGCCACGCCAGCACTGGTATCCAATTCTAAGGAACATGGCCCACGGCCCACCATGGATTTTACCACAAATTCCTCACCTGCTCACCCAGCGAGACAATCAGATTCTACACAGCCAGCTCAAGACTTTAAACCTGGCTGCATGGCAAATTACCTAAACAACCAGCCAACACCTCTATCCAAAGCTGTTATGGATGTCATTCTGGAGGCCAGGAGGCCCAGCACCAGGAAAACCTATTCAGACAAATGGAAAAGATTTTGCGCCTGGAACCAGGCAAAAGGCCAAAATCCCCTTGATCCAAACATTCCTCAGATTCTACAATATTTATCTGAGATGTTGCACAAAGAACTTTCCTTTTCATCTATTAAGATGCACGCCTCAGCAATTTCAGCTCATTACAACACGGATCCTCCTTTATTCTCACATCCACTCCTAAAACAGTACCTCAGAGGGACTAAGAACATAAGACCGCCCAGGAGAGCACCAACACCTACTTGGGATCTCAACTTTGTTCTGGAAAAGCTTACACTGCTGCCCTTTGAACCAGCTTTTTCAGCTCATTTAAAATTTCTTTCATGGAAAACTGCCCTGCTACTAGCAATAACTTCAGCTAGAAGAGTCTCAGAGCTACAGGCACTAATGGCAGTGGAGCCTTTCCTAATTTTTCATCAAGACAGAGTCTCTCTACGAACTAACCCTTCCTTTATGCCAAAGGTAGTGTCCAGTGTGGTCCTAAACCAAACCATTCATTTGCCCACCTTTTTCCCAAATCCCCAGAACAAAGGAGAAAGACTCCTGCACTCTTTGGACATTCACAGGCAATTACGTTACTACTTGGATAAAATTAAGGCTTTCAGAAAATCTGACCAGCTCTTCGTAGCCTATGCTGCAGGATCACAAGGAAAAGCTATCTCAAAACAGACCATTTCAAAATGGATAGGACATTGCATACGTTTCTGCTACACGCATCATGGGAAACCTGCCAACATTAGGTCCCACTCCACCAGGGCTACAGCTACATCAGCAGCCTTTCTCAGGGGGGTGCCAACCAAGGATATTCTGGAAGCTGCAACTTGAAGTTCAGTGCACACCTTCACCAAACACTATCACTTACCTCTATATTCTAAGACTAGAGCTGGTTTTGCCACTGCAGTGTTGCAGGGCCTACTAGCTTCTTCTAACCCTGTTTAACTCCACCACCCATCCTTAGCTTTGAGATTCAACCCAAGTGTGATGACTGCAGCAGGGTAACACGATGAACATAGTACAGTTTTGTACCTACCATAAATGTAGATGTTCGAGTGTTCACCCTGCTTAAGTCCAGGTTACCCTCCCTGCATCCCCTCTGAACTAGCAGGACTTATCTATACCATTCTATCCTATACAACCTCTGTGGTGTATTTGCTTGTGCCTGAAGGTATTGTTTTATTTTTATATGTATTTTTTTTATATAGCAATATATATATATTGCCTACCTATTGGGGGCACCTGACATCTGGGGCAAGAAAAACTGAAGAAAATGGCGTCGGATGCCTCTTATATACCCCTGGCACACTGACATCAGGGAAGAAGCGACAGCAACCGACGCCGGACCAAGACTTTGGAACTCAGGCTGACTGCGGGACCACCTGACGGCAGGATAACCCAAGTGTGATGACTGCAGCAGGGTGAACACTCGAACATCTACATTTATGGTAGGTACAAAACTGTACTTTGTGGTGAAGAGGTTTATGTGCCCTTGTGGCCTTACAGCTGTGTTGTCTGGATTTCGCCAGCAAGAGGCACCCTTGACAAATTGGTGGGAGAGGAGTGGCCTCACAAATGACAATCCACAGTGCTTCCCATGATGGGTTAGTTAAAGAATCTAAGAACCTTATCTAGGACAGGAATATTGGGACTCCACCCCCACCCTGTAGTCAGGTCTGGTAGGTGATAATCACGAGCAAGTCCCTGATGGCAAGGTGTGACCCATGTAGTGTGGCAGACGCAGCCTGAAAAAAGCTATATATGAAGCTGCTGTATGTGTGCAAGGTGAAGGGTGGGTAGGAGTTAGATGCAGTACCAGTGAAGTGGCAAGGGGGATTGGATTGAATTTCTCCTATCCACTTTGTTTGTTTTTTTGGATGATTTTGTATTTTCTCCTGGGGTAAATCTTCAGTATTCCCTTATTAATGTTAATCTTGCAACCATTTTGACTATTGGCAAACCTATTACAGACAACATTTAGTTCAACTTGATGTCTGTACTTTGTTGTGGAATTTATTCAGTTTTAAAATACTGTGTAGCCTTTTCCGAAGACTTGAGGCATCTTTCAGAGCAATTTGTTCTCCCAAATTTTAAAATTATGGTCTTGTGTCAGCTTAGTTACATAATGTAAAAAAAATCTCTTTCCTAGTAGCTATTTGCTCTGTTAATTAGAATGTCTGAGCTACAACTATGGTGTGAGTTCTTCCTGGGCTTATGCAGCACAAAGGATGATTTCCATTTGAATTAAATCGTTTTGTTAAGTTATTTTGAAAATTTGCTTTGATCAAGTCCATCCATTTCATTGTCTATGTACCGCAAATAAATAAATAAATAAAATCTAGTAGAATCTTTGAAGTATCACCTTCAACATACCTCCTAGCCTACACAGTCTAAACTTTTATTCCTTTCTTTTGTTAAAGCTATGCAGGTTAAAAACAATAAGTAAACTTTTAGACTGGTATTTTCATCGTATAAAGAACTGCTGCCACCATTTTGGAGAAAGCTGTACCAGGGCCTGACAAACCTCATTTTGCAAAAGCAGTGGCCTGTTTGATTGCTTGCTTGTTTAATTTTGTTTTCATTCTTTCCTTTCTTTCTCTGAAAAAACCATCCCGTGAGCTTAATATTCTAGATCACTATTGCTCCATCTCTGACCAGCCCATTCTGGGAAAGGTTATTGAGAAATATGTCTGTAAGCCACTTGACACTCTTCTTACAGTCAGTGGGCTTGTGGACCCCTCCCAGTCATGTTTTTTGCACTTGCTATGCCAGAGAAACAACTCTTTTAAGAGTTATTAATGATCTCTTTTAGCTAGAGACCAGAGCAGTGTTCAGTGCTGGTCTTCCTGGTTCTCATTGCATTTAATACTGTGGACCATGGCATTCTGTTAGAATGTTTGCAAACTTATTGTGGGATTTCCGCAATGGTTTTAGGGTAGTTCATCTCCAACCTGTCTTAATTAATAATTATTTCCTTAGGCGTATAATAATTTTAATTATACTTGTATTGTAATATGTTTTTGTATCTACGGAAATTATTTGAAGTTTTTAAACCAACCATACAGCTTTTTATTGAATAATTGATTTATTTTAATTGTTTAACCACATGTATAAAAGTTACAATTACTGGGTGGATTGTATTACTTCTGATGAAGACCTTGATTTTAGAGGTCGAGAACGTATCCAGTTTTGTGGCGTTAAAGCTGTGATTTTGCTATTTGGCGTTTGTCTTGAATAAACAAAGATTTACCTACAGGTTTCGTACCTTCATTTGGATTCCACAGCAAGCTTTTAGTTTTTTGGTTTTGGTTTTGTTTAGCTTGCTTTGCCACCTTTTTTTGCTTTTGGTCTTTGTGATGGCAGGGAATCCAGAGGGTGAAACCGAGTTACAATCACCTAATCATCTAGCCACTGGCGAACTACGTAAGGTGATTAGTCAGTTATCTCAGTTGGTAGAACTGTTGACACCAGCTTGTGCGTCTGTCGTTGAAATTGTTTCAGGATTAAACCGTGGTTCTCAACCATCTTTAATTTCACGGACAAAACCTTCCAGCAACCTTTTACCAACCCCAAACAACAACGAAGCCTCTGAAAGGCGTAACAACATTAACTTGAATGATTTGGATGAATTTCCACGCTTACTACGTTCCAACTCACCAACGGTTCGTGAAAAAGTTTTGGGGTCCCAAATTCAAGGGCCAGCTGATGGACTACCTAACAACCAAGGTGACTTTTTCTCTGTTGTTTCTGAGCAAGGCTTTAAAGCCTTTTTAGAAAAAGATTTTTCTTTTCAAGGTTCATTTAAACCTGTTCGACAGAACGAACAGGTTATCAAAACTTACAGGGAGAACCTGGATGATTTGTTTTATTATTTAGATAAATACAAACGTTTGGGATGTGATTGTACATTCCTTAGGGAATGTCTTGCCAAACAGATAGTGCCTAAGGGGTTAAGATTTGTCAAATTTCCAAATAATGTACTTTCAGGGTCTGACTTTCATACCAAACTTATTAAGATTTTTGATTCATGTGGTTTGGATGTTGTTCGTGCTATTGTTACTGAGAATGAAAGAAACAGAGTGTCCTTATTGGATCAAATAGAAAACATTAATAACAATATTATTAAAGACCTGGTTTTTACTATTGAATCAGAGAAAAAATTATATTTCAAGATTTTTTCAGATATTGAGACTAGGTGTATTAATAATATGAAAAGGAAACAAACCAAGTTGGGTAGAGATTTAAAAGATTATAGGGATGGCAAAGCCTATCCGGTACCTAAGGCGCCTTTTTCTACTGATTTATTACATTTTCAAGGCCACCAGACCAAATTTACAACCCCCAGAAGTGAATTTGGTGATGGAACACCAGGCCTGTACAATGGGGATCATGAAAGTTTTCCATTGGAACCCCCACCCCCTTTAAGGAGGTCGGAAAGGATTCGCAACCAGAATCCTGTCCAATACCATCCTTACCACTCCAGGTGGAACAACAGGAGGTAATATCTGATATTAATACACAAATAGTTCAACATGGCTTTACCTTCCAATTAAAAGGATACAATATTTTTAACTATACTGACTTGGTTTTGAATGCATAACACTTTGAACTATTTTCCAAGGGTTTTAAGTTCATTCCATTGAGAAAGGCCAGTATTCCTCACCTCATAATAGACCTTAAATTATTTTTAAGGAAAATGAACCTGGCTTTAATTTTTCACGACACCCCAGTTTGTTCTGTTTCCAACCAACCCTTAAAGAGGAAAAGTACTTTTAATCCCACATTACACCCTCAATTGAAGAATTTAGAAACCGTATTGGATAGGGAAGTTAGGAATACTGTGTACCAGCACCGGATTTATTCCAATTTAACATTAGAAGAAAGAGAAGTGTTTAATCAACTTAGGAACAATACCAATATTAGAATCATGCAGCCAGATAAAGGTGGTGGGACAGTGTTAATGGATTTTATTAACTACGAATCCAAAATGAAGGAATTACTGTATGATTCTAACAAATATTCCAGGGCTTCTATCAACGAAGTTAATTTATCTCACTCCAAAATCAACTTGTTACTTCAAGATTTGTTTTTGGAGGGTTCCATTTCCCAGGATACCCTTCAATTTTTGGTAAACCACCACCCTAGAGTTCCCTTGGTTTTCGGTATTCCCAAGGTTCACAAAGATCAGATAAACCCCCCCTGCGGGTTATTGTTTCTTCCCAAGGTTCTGCTACCACCCCACTTGCCAAATTCGTGGATGGGAAACTTAAGCAGCTTTCCTACTTAGGTGTCACTACATTGAAAGATTCATGGGACTTTCTTAGGATAGTAGAACCTCATTTATTTTCCCCTGACTTGGTGTTTGTTACACTTGACATAGTTGACCTTTTTGGTTCTATTCCCCACGATATTGGCTTATCCTGGTTAGAAGATAGTATGAGGGATAGTAGATTGTTTTCTCAAGACGATTTTAACAACTGTTTACTGTTCATGGATACTATTTTAAATAACAATTTTATGTTTTTTCAAGGAGAGTTTTTCAAACAAATCAAACTACCTATGCAAATATTATTTTATCCAGATGGGAGGAACTATATGTTTTGAATTGTCCCTTTGCAGCATATTGGTGCTTATACAAGAGATTTTTAGATGATATAGTTATATTTTGGAAGGGCACACATGATCAATTTTTGGAATTTTTGGAATATTTAAAAGGTACCACCACATTTTTAGATTTTACCTATAGTTATAGTTCACAATTTCTTCATTACCTGGATGTCAACCTTACCAAAACTCACAATGGTTTTTCATCCAACATTTTTCGTAAAGACTCTTTTTCCAATTCGTATCTTCATTTTAAAAGTGGTCATCCTTTTTTTCAGAAAAAGAACCTTGTTAAGGGACAACTTGTACGTATTAGCAGGATGATATCCAATGACGAAGATTTTTTCATTGAAAGTAACAAGCTTTTAGTGATGTTTAGGGACAGGGGATATCCTCAGGGTCTTTTAGACGAAATGTTGGATGTAGTGGTCCAGGGGAGAAAGGATAAGTTTGCCCCTATTTTAGGACAAGAATCCCCGGATACCACGAATACAAACACGTTGAATCAAAGACCTGACAACTATGGTGAAGCTTTTATATTTGATTATTCCGGTGACTCAGGTGTTATAAAAGAAACTGTTACCAGGGAATGGGACAAATTTGTTGAACTCTCCGATTTAGAGTTTTTTAAGAATAAGTCTTTAAGATTTATTTATAGAAAGGACCAAAACTTTAAACAACTTTTTGAGTTTAACCGATCCAACCCAATCCAGGGGGTGGGAAGAAGGCCAGGGACCTTCAAATGTGGAGCTTGTTCCCAATGTACCTTTATAGCTAATCGGACTAATATTTACCTCCCATCCAGGGATAGGCATTTGGTGACTGATAGTTTTTCCAATTGTAATACGCAGGGTGTTGTTTATATTGCAATATGCAATTTTTGTAACTCATTTTATGTGGGGAAAACTGAAAGAAAATTGAAGAGCCGTATATATGAACATCGTTATGAAATCAGAAAACAATCTAATAAAAACGCATTATATAGGCATACTTTAAAATGTCCCCAGGCTTCGTTTTTGTTTTTTGTGTTGGAAATTGTTCCAAAAGAATTAAGGGGTGGTATGTGGGAAGCAAAACTTGAATACAGGGAATTGTTATGGCAAATAGTGTTAGACTCCACAAAATTTCCAGGTTTAAATGACACACTTTCAATTTCCTCTGTGCTCAAGCTTAGAGCAGAGAAATTGTGATATCTAAACATGCCACTGGGTGGCAATGTTGTATAATATTGGACAGTTTCTTGGTTGATAAAGGACCTTTTAACTAAAGTTTTTTACAATACTATTTTAGTATTTTTATACATACATAATTATGTTATTTTTAATTAATAATTATTTCCTTAGGCGTATAATTATTTTAATTATACTTGTATTGTAATATGTTTTTGTATCTACGGAAATTATTTGAAGTTTTTAAACCTACCATACAGCTTTTTATTGAATAATTGATTTATTTTAATTGTTTAACCACATGTATAAAAGTTACAATTACTGGGTGGATTGTATTACTTCTGATGAAGACCTTGATTTTAGAGGTCAAAAACGTATCCAGTTTTGTGGTGTTAAGCTGTGATTTTGCTATTTGGCGTTTGTCTTGAATAAACAAAGATTTACCTACAGGTTTCGTACCTTCATTTGGATTCCACAGCAAGCTTTTAGTTTTTTTGTTTTTTTGTTTTTCTAAGACTAGAGCTGGTTTTGCCACTACAGTTTTGCAGGGCCTACTAGCTTCTTCTAACCCTGTTTAACTCCACCACCCATCCTTAGCTTTGGGATTCAACCCAAGTGTGATGACTGCAGCAGGGTAACACGATGAACATAGTACAGTTTTGTACCTACCATAAATGTAGATGTTCGAGTGTTCACCCTGCTTAAGTCCAGGTTACCCTCCCTGCATCCCCTCTGAACTAGCAGGACTTATCTATACCATTCTATCCTATACAACCTCTGTGGTGTATTTACTTGTGCCTGAAGGTATTGTTTTATTTTTATATGTATTTTTTTATATAGCAATATATATATATATATATATATATATATATATATATATATATATATATATATATATATATATATATATATATATATATATATATATATATATGTATATATATATATATATATATATATATATATATATATATATATATGTATATATGTATATATATATGTATATATATATATATATATATATATATATATATATATATATATATATATATATATTGCCTAGCTATTGGGGCACCTGACATCTGGGGCAAGAAAACTGAAGAAAACGTGGGATACCTCTTATATACCCTGGCACACTGACATCAGGAAGAAGCGACAGCAACCGGCCTTGGACCAAGACTTTGGAACTCAGGCCAACTGCAGGACCACCTGACGGCAGGATAACCCAAGTGTGATGACTGCAGCAGGGTGAACACTCAAACATCTACATTTATGGACCTATAGGCCACAAAATTTCCAGGTTTAAATGACACACTTTCAATTTCCTCTGTGCTCAAGCTTAGAGCAGAGAAATTGTGATATCTAAACATGCCACTGGGTGGCAATGTTGTATAATATTGGACAGTTTCTTGGTTGATAAAGGACCTTTTAACTAAAGATGTTCTTCAAGGATGCATCTGCAGTCCTTACAAATGGGTTGTCCTGTCGTCAGGCAGCCCTTCGGTCGGCCGGATTCCAAAGTCTGGGTCTGGCTTCGGCTGGTGTCGCACTTCACCCGACGTCATTGCGGCAGTTATTCGGGTATAAAGGCATCAGCCGACGCCATTTTCCTCAGTCTTTCTTGCCGGCGTGGCGCCAAGCAGAAGCTGTTCGCAAGTGCCGGTCGGTCAGATCCAGAGATTACTACTACCGAATACTACTTCAAGACTTCTATAAAGCTAAGTACCCGTTGAGGACTCTTTCTTGCCTCAGCCGATGTCAGAGAAAGTTAATAACTGTTTATCTTGTGGGAAACAAATACCTCATAAAGATTTCCACTCCTATTGCATACATTGTTTAGGCCCAGACCACGTAGCAGCTTGTCTAGCCTGTGCTTCTTTTAACCGACGGACGCTTAGACGCCGCTCGGACTTTGCTGAACAGATTTTCGGCCCGATTTGCCTACATTATGCCATCGGATCCTCCGACTTCAAATAACCAAAAACGCAAAGAAAAGGACCGACACTCGCAGTCCACGGTTTCGCTGAAACGCTGTTAAACAATCCACGAAAGTGTCTCGGTTTTGGCCGAAACCGAGCAAGCGGTTCTTTCTTCAGCCGATAACTTGCCTTCTACCGAGGCCTCTTCTACACTGGTAGAAACGGCTTCTGAAATCCAGCCTTCTGTTGCGATTTCACAGGATTTATCAGACACCATTCCACTAGATATTTCTACCCCTGCACGTGGAGCTGCTAGGCCTCCTCCAGCTATGTCTATTAAGGCCTTGCCAGGGCTAAAGCAGCCAAAACTTCCAAACCTGTGCCTGCCAAGCCCCTCTCACAGGCCCAGCACCAGCTCCCATATGCTTTCTTTGGCACAGGATCTCATCACTTTAATTCGTGGATCCCAGCCTCATCCAGACAGGGCCTCTCTCCCTCCTCCAGAAAAGAGGCCTAGAGCAGAGCTCCCTGAGCCAGTAGCCACAGATGATTCTTCTGATGATTCAGAACATACAGACCCTCCTGAGGCTTCTTATTCTCCTTACGAAGACTCTGATGCTGAGGAGTCCATCCCTTCAGCCTCCTCCTGAGGAATTTTCCTTTGGGGAAACCTTGCATGCTATGAGGGAACAATTTCAGTGGCAGGGCCAAGATTTCTCAGACTCTAGAAAAAGGCTTAGGACCTTTCTACACTTACCACAGCATAGGCCTTTAGCTATTCCTCCAGTTCTATCTGTTGTTGTTGATGCATTTAATGATGCTTGCACTACTCCTGATACTTTACCTCCGGCTCCTGCTAAACCAGATAGGTACTACAGGGTCCCGGACACTCATCACCACTTATATAAGGCCCCTTTTGCAGATCCAGAGACTATCTCCCAGGGCCCTAAAGCTGTAGCAGCTAATTCTTCTAAAACCCTCCCTCTGATAGGGAATCCAGGTCCTTAGAGATGGGGTAAAAGTTTACACCTCTGCTACTTTGTCAGCTAGAGCTTTGAACTGCCAATTTCATATGATTCAATATCAAGAGTTTATGCTTGACCAGTTGACTAAAAAGCTGTCCTCTGAAGAATCTTTAGATAAAAAGTATGTTCAAGAAATGTTACATAACATACAGCAGGTTAGTAACCATTCTTTAAAATGTGGCTATGATGCACTGGAGGCTTCCTTTAGATCAGCCATGACTGGCACAGTTATCAGGAGGCATGCATGGTTGAAAGAGCAGGCATTACGAGACCATGTCAAATCTAAGCTTTTGGATGCACCTATGGACAAGGTCAATTTATTTGGTGCCCCTGCACAGCTGGTTCTGAAAAAGATGGAAGAGAAAGCAAAATCTGTGCAAACAGTAAAAGATTTCTTACAAGTTCAACCTCCAAGGTTTAGCAGGAATTGGCCCTCCAAGAATTGGTCCTTTCCGGACTCCTCTAAGGCACAAAGAGGCAGGAATAGGCGCTCTAGAGGCAGGAACCAATCCAGGGGTGCCTACCGGGGGCGCCAGTGGCAAGGTAACAACCAATCGAGGCACGGATACAGCCACCACCACTACAACAACTCAATCACAATGACTTATGGTGGCACCGCCACCAGGGAACAACTAGAAGCACCCTTAGGCGGAAAGCTAACATTATTTTCAAGAAACTGGCACTGCATTACAAGAGAAAAATGGATTTTGCAGACTATAGACAAAGGTTACAGGTTCCATTTCCATACACTACCAGGAAAGAGAGGAATGCCAAACCTACCACCTTCTCAAAGGGCAGACGCTCTAAAACAAATATCTCAGTTATTAAGAATGCGTGCTGTGGAAAAGGTACCATTTATGGAGCAAGGGAAGGGATTTTACCCAGGCTCTTCCTGGTACCAAGAAAAGAAAACAAATGGAGGCCTATTCTAGATCTGTCCGCTCGAAACACATTCCTCATTGTTCCAAAATTCAAAATGCTGACCCTACAGCAGCGTCTTCCCATGCTGGGCAAGGAGTCTTGGCTGGTAACTCTAGATCTCAAGGAGGCATACCTGCACGTCCCCATAAGACCAATTTGCAGAAGATACCTCAGATTTCTTGCAGGATCAGAGCATTATCAATTCTCAGCATTGCCCTTTGGCTTATCTACTGCGCCCAGAGTGTTCACGAAATGCCTGGCATCAGTAATCGCTCATTGCAGACTTCAGGGAATTCAAATCTATCCCTACCTGGGCGACTGCCTGATACAAGCGGACAACAAAAACAAATTAACAGAAGACTTACAAAGAGTCATCTACCTGCTACAAGCCCTGGGATACACAGTCAATTCAAAAAAGTCAAGGCTGATTCCATCCCAAATAATAACCTTTCTGGGTGCAGAACTGGACACATAAAAACAAATGGCATTTCTAACTGCAGAAAAGAAAGAGCAACTTCCTCTCTATTTCTTGGCATTAACAAAACAGAGCCATCTAACTGCAAGAAAAGTGCTACAAGCTCTAGGCTTCATGGCATCCTGCATAATTCTGGTCCCTCATGCCAGGCTTCATATGAGAAAGCTACAGTGGTACCTAAAGAATTTGTGGTCTCAGCACAAGCACAGCCTGGAAACCAAAATTCCAATGATCCCATGCCTGAAGCAAGAGTTCTTATGGTGGGCTCAGGCCTGTCAATCAAACACAGGACTGCCCTTCTGCAAAAGTCAACCAAGACAAACTATCACGACAGATGCCTCAGACCTCGGTTGGGGGGCACACATGATGGGCAAGTGCATTCAAGGCCTATGGACTCAAGACCAACTGCATCTGCACATAAACCTAAAAGAAATGATGGCAGTAAAATTGGCAATCCAGGCATTCAGACCTCTTCTCCACGAAGGCCAGCTGTTGATAAGGACAGACAACACCACAGTTATGTGGTACATCAACAAACAGGGAGGCACACACTCATACCCCCTATGCCGGCTGGCACTAGACCTATGGGATGTGGCTCTGAGCTACAATCTTCAGTTACAGGCTATTTATGTACCAGGGAAGGAAAACATTCTAGCAGACATATTAAGCAGAACTACAACAGATGCCCACGAATGGATGCTGCATCTGGACATCTTCAAAGCCATCACAAGAGAATGGGGATTACCACAAATAGACTTGTTTGCATCCCCATACAATCACCAGTTGAAGAAATTCTGCACAAGGACTTACCACCCACTTGCTTGGAAGGTGGACTCCCTATCCTTCAGTTGGAAAAGCCTAACAGCATACGCATTCCCACCACTTCCTTTGATGCACAAGGTGCTTCTCAAGATCAAAGAGGAACGTCCGAGGATCATTCTGATAGCACCAGACTGGCCAAGACAACATTGGTACCCACTGCTGAGGAGCATGTCCCGGGAACAAATATGGAAACTGCCCCTGATCCCATTACTGCTGACACAGAACAACTACAACATTCTGCATCCAAACCTAAAAACTCTGCAGCTGACTGCCTGGAACATTACATAACAGAAATTAACCCAAATTTATCCCAACAAGACCTTCAACAAGAAAGAATTATGCAGCAAAATGGAAAAGATATCTCATCTGGAGTGCTGCAAAGGGGCAAGATGTGACACTGGTGAACATAGCCAACATCCTGGAGTACTTGGCCGAGCTCTACCACACAGGCCTGTCCTATTCCTCCATCAAGATACATGCATCAGCAATTTCAGCACAATACAGCTTGGATACTCCTGTCTTCTCGCATCCTCTGCTCAGACAGTTTCTGAGGGGAATTAAAAATGTAAAACCTCCCAGGAAACCTCCATTGCCAGCATGGGACTTGAACTTTGTGCTAGAAAAACTGACTCTGCCACCTTTCGAGCCAGCAGCTACAGCAGAATTGCAATACTTATCCTGGAAGACTGCCTTCCTGCTGGCAATAACTTCAGCAAGAAGGGTCTCTGAACTACAAGCATTAATGGCAGTACAACCCTTCCTGATCTTCCATCAAGATAGAGTGTCCATGAGAACAAATCCTACATTTATGCCTAAGGTGGTATCCAGAGTCTCTTTAAATCAGGCTATCCACCTTCCTACATTCTTCCCCAATCCACAGAACAGCGGAGAAAAGCTCTTACATACCTTGCATGTACACAGGCAATTACGCTACTACCTGGACAGGACAAAAACAATAGAAAACTGACCAGCTTCTGGTAGCTTATGCAACAGGAAAAGAAGGAAAACCAATTTCTAAACAGACAATCTCCAAATGGATAGGAAATTGCATTAGACTTTGTTACTCCTACCATGGAAAGAAAACTCCAGAGAACATCAGGCCTCACTCCACAAGGGCCACAGCCACTACCACAGCTTTCTTACGAGGAGTGGCTACCAAGGACATTATAGAGGCTGCTACTTGGACCTCCGTGCATACATTTGCCAAGCATTATAACTTACCTCTATACTCTAGATCCCGTGCTGGCTTTGCCACTGCTGTGTTGCAAGGGATCCTGACTACACCATAATCTATTCTCTTTTCCTCCCCCCCTAGTTTAGCTATGGTATTCTACCCATTTGTAAGGACTGCAGATGCATCCTTGAAGGACATAGTACAGTTTTGTACCTACCATAAATGTAGATGTCCGAGAGGAATGCATCTGCAGTCAGGATTACCCACCCTCCTTCCCTCTGAGGTACTCCTAGGTACTTACCAATCTTCAGCTAGCTTGGGGATCTATTATGGTGTATTTGTTTGTATATATGTACATACATGTTTATTTTGTGTGTTTGCTCTCTACTATTTGGAAACTTTGGCATTTATCCAAAGTTAGCCTACCAAGAGGGCACCTGGCATCTGGGGCAAGAAACACTGAGGAAAATGGCGTCGGCTGATGCCTTTATACCCGAATAACTGCCGCAATGACGCCGGGTGAAGTGCGACACCAGCCGAAGCCAGACCCAGACTTTGGAATCCGGCCGACCGAAGGGCTGCCTGACGACAGGACAACCCATTTGTAAGGACTGCAGATGCATTCCTCTCGGACATCTACATTTATGGTAGGTACAAAACTGTACTTTTTTTACAATACTATTTTAGTATTTTTATACATACATAATTATGTTATTTTTAATTAATAATTATTTCCTTAGGCGTATAATTATTTTAATTATACTTGTATTGTAATATGTTTTTGTATCTACGGAAATTATTTGAAGTTTTTAAACCTACCATACAGCTTTTTATTGATTTATTTTAATTGTTTAACCACATGTGTAAAAGTTACAATTACTGGGTGGATTGTATTACTTCTGATGAAGACCTTGATTTTAGAGGTCAAAAACGTATCCAGTTTTGTGGTGTTAAGCTGTGATTTTGCTATTTGGCGTTTGTCTTGAATAAACAAAGATTTACCTACAGGTTTCGTACCTTCATTTGGATTCCACAGCAAGCTTTTAGTTTTTTTGTTTTTTTGTTTTTCTAAGACTAGAGCTGGTTTTGCCACTACAGTTTTGCAGGGCCTACTAGCTTATTCTAACCCTGTTTAACTCCACCACCCATCCTTAGCTTTGGGATTCAACCCAAGTGTGATGACTGCAGCAGGGTAACACGATGAACATAGTACAGTTTTGTACCTACCATAAATGTAGATGTTCGAGTGTTCACCCTGCTGAAGTCCAGGTTACCCTCCCTGCATCCCCTCTGAACTAGCAGGACTTATCTATACCATTCTATCCTATACAACCTCTGTGGTGTATTTACTTGTCCCTAAAGTTATTGTTTTATTTTTATATGTATTTTTTTTTATATAGCAATATATATATATATATATATATATATATATATATATATATATATATATATATATATATATATGTATGTATATATATATATATATATATATATATACATATATATATATATATATATATATGTATATATATATGTATATATATATATATATATATATATATATATATGTATATATATATATATATATATATATATATATATATATATATATATATATATATATATATTGCCTACCTATTGGGGGCACCTGACATCTGGGGCAAGAAAAACTGAAGAAAACGGCGTCGGATACCTCTTATATACCCCTGGCACACTGACATCAGGGAAGAAGCGACAGCAACCGACGCCGGACCAAGACTTTGGAACTCAGGCCAACTGCAGGACCACCTGACGGCAGGATAACCCAAGTGTGATGACTGCAGCAGGGTGAACACTCAAACATCTACATTTATGGTAGGTACAAAACTGTACTTTGTGGTGAAGAGGTTTATGTGCCCTTGTGACCTTACAGCTGTGTTGTCTGGATTTCGCCAGCAAGAGGCACCCTTGACAAATTGGTGGGAGAGGAGTGGCCTCACAAATGACAATCCACAGTGCTTCCCATGATGGGTTAGTTAAAGAATCTAAGAACCTTCTCTAGGACAGGAATATTGCGACCCCCCCCCACCCTGTAGTCAGGTCTGGTAGATGATAATCACGAGCAAGTCCCCGGTGGCAAGGTGTGACCCATGTAGCGTGGCAGACGCAGCCTGAAAAAAGCTATATGAAGCTGCTGTATGTGTGCAAGGTGAAGGGTGGGTAGGAGTTAGATGCAGTACCAGTGAAGTGGCAAGGGGGATTGGATTGAATTTCTCCTATCCACTTTGTTTGTTTTTTGGATGATTTTGTATTTTCTCCTGGGGTAAATCTTCAGTATTCCCTTATTAATGTTAATCTTGCAACCATTTTGACTATTGGCAAACCTATTACAGACAACATTTAGTTCAACTTGATGTCTGTACTTTGTTGTGGAATTTATTCAGTTTTAAAATACTGTGTAGCCTTTTCCGAAGACTTGAAACATCTTTCAGAGAAATTCGTTCTCCCAAATTTTAAAATTATGGTTTTGTGTCAGCTTAGTTACATAATGTAAAAAAAAAACCTCTTTCCTAGTAGCTATTTTCTATGTTAATGAGAATTTCTGAGCTACAACTATGGTGTGAGTTCTTCCTGGGCTTATGCAGCACAAAGGATGATTTCCAATTGAATTAAATTGTTTTGTTAAGTTATTTTGAAAATTTGCTATGATCAAATCCATCCATTTAATTGTCTATGTACCGCAAATAAATAAATAAATAAATCAAATCTAGTAGAATCTTTGAAGTATCACCTTCAACATACATCCTAGCCTACACAGTCTAAACTTTTATTCCTTTCTTTTGTTAAAGCTATGCAGTTTAAAAACAATAAGTAAACTTTTAGACTGGTATTTTAATCGTATAAAGAACTGCTGCCACCATATTGGAGAAAGCTGTACCAGGGCCTGACAAACCTCATTTTGCAAAAGCAGTGGCCTGTTTGATTGCTTGCTTGTTTCATTTTGTTTTCATTCTTTCCTTTCTTTCTCTGAAAAAACCTTCCCATGAGCTTAATATTCTAGATCACTACTGCTCCATCTCTGACAAGCCCATTCTGGAAAAGGTTATTGAGAAAGATGTCTGTAAGCCACTTGACACTCTTCTTACAGTCAGTGGGCTTGTGGACCCCTCCCAGTCATGTTTTTTGCACTTGCTATGCCACAGAAACAACTCTTTTAAGAGTTATTAATGATCTCTTTTAGCTAGAGACCAGAGCAGTGTTCAGTGCTGGTCTTCCTGGTTCTCATTGCATTTAATACTGTGGACCATGGCATTCTGTTAGAATGTTTGCAAACTTATTGTGGGATTTCCGCAATGGTTTTAGGGTAGTTTATCTCCAACCTGTCTGGCCATTCTCAAAAGGTGTATTCAGAGATTATTTCATCTTCCTTGTACCCTGTGGATTGTGGAGTTAAAACAGGCTTCTGTCGTAGGCATTTTATTCTTAAGAGCCTGCATGCTTCCCATAGGAGATCTGCAAAGGGGGAGAATCATATGGTAGTTATACAGATCTGCCTCTCCTGTTGTCAAGAAAATATGGCACTTTTGTTTTCCGTAGCTGACAGTTTAGATTATGCACACTGTTAAATCAAAATTGTTGAAACTGAACTCCAAAACTGAGGCCATGACAATTTATGCAACCTTGACATAGTCTTCTCTTCCTTACCCACCTTTATTGCATATGGTGGCAATAAGCTTGAATTTGTTAAGGTGTGCAATCTTGGTGTCATCCTAGACTGCAGGCTAACTCTCTGGGACGAGGTGTCTGCCATAGTAAAGTTATGTTTCCATTTACTGAAAATATTCACTTATTAAACGTATGTTATCTTAAACTGACTTAGCTGTAGTTCTTGCCTTGGAGTCTTCTAGGTTGGACAGCTGCAGTGTCCTTTGCCTGGGACTTCCTAGAACTGAACTTGATTGCTTGCTGATGATGTATAACTCATCATCAAGACTACTAACTGGTACAACACATTAGTCCCTTATTTCTCTTGTTCTTTGCAGCCTGTACTGGTTCTGTGTTTTGTTATAGGATCATGTGTAAGATTGTAATGTTAAGGATTAATCATCTACTCATGACATGGGTCACTCCTACTTGAAGAAATAGGAAGTGCCCTATAGCCCCACCAGGGTTCTGAACATTGCTTTCCAGAGACTGCTGGCAGTCCCATGGGTATATTTTTAATAGTCTTAGTTTCACTTATTTTTCCTACCAGGATCGACGCTTGTGGAATGTGCTACCACAGTGACTTTGGGAGTGCCCATCCCTGATGGGTTTCTGGAGGGCACTCATTATGTGCCTTTTTTAAATGGTTTAAGATTGGGTGAGAGGACAAGGTTTGTTTGATCTGGTTTACTGTTGTGATAAATTCATTTTATTTGACTAATTTGAATAATATTTGTTGATTTAAGTTTATTAATGGTGTTTTGAGATGAAACACCAAAATAAACATGATGTTGAAGTTTTTGAGAAAGCTGCACCAGTCATTGCAGTCATGTTTGTCAGATGTTATAGCTTTGAAGATTCTAAAGCTAAGACAGGTGTTGGAAGTGGAGTCCTAAACAGACCGCTTCATTAGCCCTGACTCTGTTCATACTCCTTTCATATAATTCAGTACTTTGTATTCGTTCTGATGTCAGCACCATATTGACTTGTGAGCCATGAAGAAGATAAGCTTTACTTCCGTATGTAATTGCCTACTATAATTTCAGACAATTTTGGGGCCGTCATCCAGTGATCAGCTACTCTTCCATCTTCACCCAAGGTCTTGTATAATTTTGTTTCCTAATCAGGTTTGAGGTGAGAGGGATTTCCTTTCAGTTTTTGTAAGAAGGAACTGAGGGAGAAGAGGGTCTGCACCATTCATTTGTGTATTCTTTCTAAGTCTGTTATATCCTGTACTTGAAGATGGGAGAAGGGAGGAGGAGGACCCTGAAGACAAATGTTTTGAAAAAATGCTGCCCCACAAGGAAAATTAAGAAGTTTTGTAAGACATTGAATTGTAGTAGGTGCTTCCATAGGAACCAATTTGAAACTTAAATCAGAAGATGAAAAGTTGGTATAAAACAATTCAAGTTTGCTCATGTTCAAACAGTATTTTTTTTTTCTTGTGCCTACCCCATCATTTAAACAACAAAATGTAGGGGTATGTAATCTTGGTGATGCCTGCTTATAGACTTGAAAGGCTTGTTAAGTCATCATTGCAGAATGCAGGATTCTTTTTGATTACATTTTTGTTACAGGAAAGCAGAGGAGTCCCAGCCCTCTATTTCTCTGCAGATTTTTGTTTTAATATTGTTTTTGGTGCTCCATTGCCTGCCAACATTTGGCTCCCTTCAATTAGTTGACCCATTTAATGCTGATGGGGCAAAAGCTATTTCCAGCCTGTTCATTCCATGTGAAGGGAGAGATGCACAAGTGGCTTTCATTCTGGCAGTCATTAGGGCATTTTTGATGCACAGCCCTTACTCAGACTGTCTCCCCTCCTTGGTGATGTGACTGCAAAGAGGCCACCTATGCTCAGTTCTTAATGCACTTTTGCGAAAGCTGCCATTACTGGCTTGGGCAGGCCTGCCCGCTTGCCTCCCCCCATAGCCTGTTCTGTGGGAGACTGGTCTACACCGCTTCCGTGGAATGCCATTACAGGTTAGGAGCCTCCTCAACCTTCCATCCCATGTGAGCGCACTGAAGTAAATCACATGCCTTGTGCCCCCCACCTGGCTCTACCAGCATCCTCAGCAGCTAATCTGTCTTGGGTTGTCTGAATCACATTGCGTCTTTATCCCTGTTTGCTGCACAGAAGGCAGTGATTTGGATAAAGGACAAACTATTTATCTAGTACATCTTTTATTTGATGTTGGAGATGGACCTGACTGCCATAGCTGTGTTAGTGTTGTTTTTCAGAACCCAGTGATATGTTCTTTGTTTTTGCCATTCTCTGTAATTTAAATTCTTGGATCTGTGTAGAAATTTATGTGCAAAGTTCTTTTTTTTGCCAGAAATGTTTGGAACTATGATTGTAAGGAACTTTTTTGTTTTAACTGTAGGAGTTCATGCAGATGGTGGGCAACAAAACAGGTCTCCATACAGTGTCGCTGCAAACCATTTGGAGTATACATGATACCCTGCACTGTGAGGTTAGTATCTCAAGATTACTTAAAGTTGGTATATCCAATAAATTTTCAATGGAGAAATGTGTGCGTGCATGTGTATTTATATTTATGGATATGTACATACGTGTGTGTGTGTGTGTGTGTGTGTGTGTGTGTGTGTGTGTGTGTGTATATATATATATATATAATTGACATTCAAAATGTCGACCATGGGGAACCGGCATCTCCATACAGTGCAGAATGGAAAGATTTCCATTTTCCGTAGTGTAGTGTAGTGCGATCTCGGAGTTGGTATATTTGTTACAGGGGAGATGAGAGCCCCCCACGGGGGGGGGGTGCAAGGGGGCATAGCCCCCCTGCTAGTAGTGTGAAGGTAAGTTATTGTTGTGGGCTTTTTTTATTATATGGTCAGCATTTTGAATGTCAATCATATGGTCTTGTCCATATGGTCTTCGACATTTTGAAATGTCGACCATGTGTAGTAGACCCATATATATAGCGTGTGTGTGTGTGTGTGTGTGTGTGTGTGTGTGTGTGTGTGTGTGTGTGTGTGTGTGTGTGTGTAATGAAAATAAAGAAATAATATACTTGAAACCCAAATGCAGTAAAGATGTGATGAAAAGAAAAAACTAATAAAGCACACTTAACCAGGAGAATAGAATACAGTGCAGACATATAACCTATTACAATACATCTATATACTCATGGTCATTTAATAACTTCAGGTACTGTACTGGCTTGGTGCATGGGCTAGGTGAATGCTGATTACTGCAGGTGGTGGTGAGTGGATGCTGATTAGCATAAGATGGCTGGATTTCAGTTAGTGTAATAGTGGACGAGATGTTAATGCATGTAATGCTTGATGGTTGTTACTGTATATGACAGTGGGTGGATGTTAAGTGGCACATGTGATGGTGGGTAGATGGGGCTTAAGACAATGATTAGATGGCTAGTTACTATAACATGTAGCAACTACTTGTTATTTCTTTAACACTATAGATGTTGGTTAGTAGTAGGACTGAGTGATGGATATAGGTTAGTTCGTATAACTTCATGAATGGTGGCTAGTGCAAATGATATTAAAATG
Organism: Protopterus annectens; assembly: GCF_019279795.1. Classification (NCBI taxonomy): domain Eukaryota; kingdom Metazoa; phylum Chordata; order Ceratodontiformes; family Protopteridae; genus Protopterus; species Protopterus annectens. The sequence continues at coordinate 162,884,942 of NC_056743.1, read as the reverse complement.
GTAATGTGTATGACACGAGATGTGTGTTTTCCCTGTGGATAGATGTTCCTTTGTGCATGTGAAACTTAAAGGTGCTTAGATTTTGTGACACTGAATGGATTCTGGTAAATGTGTGCGGCATGTTTCTTGTGTGGAACTCTGGATGAATTTCCATTATTGTCTATGGCTAGCTGTATGACATTTTTTACCTGTGGATGTATCTGAATGTATGAATACTAGAGAGTACTTGGAGGCAGTTTATGCATATGACACTTGATTAATAGTATTGTGTCTGTGGTTGAATGCCAGTTTGTGTGCATGTGACTGTAGAGGGATGCTGTTTAATAGGGTTGGTGTCTGTGGCTGGATGGCTTGATGGTCGGATGCTGGTTAGTGCATGTAGTGCTGTATATTAACGGGTTTGTTTGCATGTGGATGAATGGTTATTGGTTTCTGTGTATGACACTTGTTAGGTAGTTACCAATTAGTCCATGTACTTGTTTAGATGTTAGCTGCTTTGTATATGACATTGGATAGGCAGTCATTGCTTAGGTCATGCACACAGGTATTGTGTATGTGACACAATAAATGCTAGTAGGTGTATGCAACACCTTATGGGTATTTGCTGGTGCTTGTGGCTGGATGATATTTTGTAGAAGACTGTGTACAGTAAGTGTAGACTGAATTGATAGTTTTTACTATATGTCCACCTGGATGGATGTTGGATGGAGTGCACAACACTCAGTGGATGGTGGTGACTTCATGTGACACTGAGTAGATGGCAGTTAGCAGAGACAGCACTGACTGGATGCTGGTTTGTATATGACAAAAGAAGGATGCTGGTTACTGAGAGTAGTGCTGGATGGAATCTGGACCATATATTTGATACTAGATGGATGCTGATTATTGCAGATGGTATTGGATAGATGCTGAGCTTATACATATTTCATTGAATAGATAGTGCATATGGCACTTAGCAAGCACTGTACTCTGCACGTGACAATTGACAGATACTAGTTACTGCATGTACTGCATACAAGACAGTGGGCAGATGTAAGTTAATGCATATATTACTGGATGATTGCTGGTTACTGCAGGTTGCACTGACTGGCTAGTGTTGTCACTGGATTGATGCTGATTACTGCATGTGGCATTGGGTGGATACTGATATGATATTGGATGGATGATGGCTACTGCATGTGGCACTGACAGGATATTTACTACTGTATACAGCATCAAATAATGCCGGTTACTCCTTATGATACTAGATGAACACTGGACTGTACATGTGTCATTTTCAACATCTTAGAATGACCGTGTTAGATTTGCATTTTGTTTGCTGTTGTGTTTCTGTTCAGATGGTGTTTAACTTGCATGATTCTTTAATCAGCAGTCTAATCTTTTGTTGAGTTCTTCCAGCCTTTTTATGCTAGGTATTGCTAGGGTTTCTTGGAGCCATTTATTATTCAAGTTTCTGATGAGCAATGGAAACTTGGCATTCTGTTTTTTGTGTGTGTTTGTGATTACCAGTTTATATTAATAATACATCACTTGTTGGCATATGAATTCCATCTTTTAGCACTGTCAATGCCAGCATATACTGAAATTTATGGATTCCGTCTAGTACACATCACCTTAAATAATAGTTAAGAAATGCATCTTTGAATGCTTTGTAGTGAATTTTGATATGCCACTTTGTGGTCAGATGTCTGATTGTCATCTGGTGCTTGAATTATTGGATGGCACTTTATGCTTATGTTTCTGGTTGGCAGGTTTATGTTAACATTTCTGAATGTCTGTGTGTATACAAGTCTGTACATGCTGTTGTCATTTTATACCAGATACCTTTTAGTGCACATGGATCTAGAATATCAGTTTGCCCCAGTTCCTTCCACTAATGGCATGAGTCTTGAGTGCTGTTGTATGGGCATAAGCATTCATATGTACATGTATGTAGTAGTAGTCGGTGTTAGCAGCACTGTGTGACAGTTTGAGTCATTGCTGTTGTCTGTTAGTGACTGTTTGTGCCTGCATGTCTGGGCTGCATTCTATATTGGAAGGTTGTTTCTCTGTCACCGAACGCTGTGTGCCATGCTAAGTGGCTAGTAGAACACCATTTGTACATGGCATTATCTACTGTCTCTGCATGTCGTATAAACTGTGATGATACTGCTCAGTATTACTGCGCTATTTTTAGCCAGCAATTTTGTGTCTGTATCTCAGGGTAGCAATTTTTGCTGCCATCTCTGGGTGACAGCTTGTGCAATTTTTTTCTAGGTGCTAGTTTGCGCTTCTGTCTTTCGCTGACAGTGTGTACTTCTAGCTCTGAATGAAAGTTTGTGCTGCTGTTCTTGATCCTTGGTAGCTTGTAGCAATAGTGGGTGATTTCAGATTACACTGGCATTTGTAAAGTACAGCTTGAAACTTGGCCTCTTGGGGTTTTTTTCTTTCTTTTTTTTTTTTTTTTCTTTTTTTAATCCGGGTAAAGGAATGGATTGTTCAGTGTTATTGCTGCTTTTCAGCAAATCATATTTTGAGGGTACGTTAACTTTACAAATGTGAATATTTGGGGATATCACTATAAAGTGTAAGAAATGGATGTTCCAAAATGATGTCTGGCATGTTTAAACATTAGTACATAATTAGTTTTCTATTTGCTACCATCAGAGTTGAAGAATGAAACAGAATTCAGCTGCTAATACTTTTTTTTCACAACTAGCTTCATATAGAACAAATGTGTAGTGAAGTACAAGAGTATGTAAAACTATGGCATTGCTGCTGTAATGTCCCAGTTGAGTTAGAGATAAATACAGAAAAAGAACAAGAAGTAATATGGTGGTTGAAGTAAAAGTCATGTCTTAGCATAAAGATCTAGTGTTGTTCATTTTCTTGTGATTTCAATAGCTGGGACTCAGATCTGACTCATATTCAGTTCTGGAACCTCCAAACATGTGTCTCAAAAGCTCTGACCCCTCTCCTGCCAGTAATTCCCCCCTTCGTTTTGAATACCCTAGATCTCATTTGCCACTTGAACCGAACAGCTGTGCATTTCAAGGGCTCCAATTTCTCATAATTGCTTTGACGATAAGTCATTAAAAATTTGTTTTATTTCTCTTCTTTAGCTGTTGGTTTGCACCTTCTTTCTTTCCTACCCTTTTGTTTGGATTCTTAAAAAAATGTGTGTGTGTGTCTGTCTGTCTGTGTGTGTGTGTCTGTGCGCTAAGCTATTGGTGTCGTTCAAAGGGGATCCAGTGTCTGTCAGCCTGGGATGACATGCTCGACAAGCCGTGCTGCTTCGCCAGAGATGGCTTGCACCTGTCGCCCTTAGGCTTTCAAATATTGGCCAAGGCTCTTGTCACCCCCATAGTGCCTTTTTTAGGCAAGGCTCAAAAGACAAACCCACCTCCATAAACAACACAAGTAACCAAAAACTAGGGGTAATGCTACTCAATGCCAGAAGTCTAAACCTCAAAATGCACGCACTCGAGGCACTCCTTTGCATGGAGAAAATCGATATCTGTGCAGTAACAAAAACCTGGTTCAAGGCTCCAGAGAGCACCCCAGCACTACCAGGCTACAACTCATACCATACCTTTTGGCTCCAGAACCCGGACCGAAATACAAAAGGAGGGGGTGTATCCATTTTTATAAAGGATACCCACACCTCCAGGTTAGTAACACAGCACAATTCCTCGGAGACCATCCATGTGCAACTAACAGTGGGCAAAGCTGCTTTTCAGATCGTAGTTTGCTACAGATCACCAACCTTGTCTCAGGACCCCCACTCAGCATTCCTGAAAACACTGGAAAATATAAAGGTCCTACCTAACACCATGATATTTGGAGATTTCAACTACCCAAACACTGACTGGGATAACTACTCAAGTACAAACTCCTTTGCCCAACGCTTCGTAGAGTTTATAAACTGAAGCGCCCTGGAACAGCTGGTCACCACACCCACAAGAGGTGACACCATATTGGACCTGATCATCACCAACATGGGGGATCAGTGCTCCACACCAAAGGTAAATCCCCCGCTGGTAAGATCAGATCATAAACTAATCACACTGGACATCCACATCCCGACCCCCACCCCCATTCAATGAAACCACTGTGAAAAACTTTTCAAAAGCCAACTTCACACTTCTCAAGACTGAGGTGGAAAGTTTCAAAGCCCCCTTGCTAAAAGATAATGCTGCCCAAACCGCAGAATCTTTTACAAATGCATTCTATGAGCACCTACAGGAATGCATGGATCGAGCCATCCCAAGTAAAACCAAAACTCACTCCTCCAAAAAGAGGAAACCAGTCTAGTGGTCCCCAGCCATAAATAAGCTATACAACAGAAGGAGGAAATTATTACATGAAAGAGCAAAATCCCAAAAAGGAAAGGCATCACTGATCAATATTAGCAAGAAACTACGATCCCT